>NW_024884789.1:11254114-11266275 GCF_019232065.1 Centrocercus urophasianus | reverse complement strand
TGGCGAGGGGCGCGGGCGGACGGCCGCCGCGGCTGCGGAGCCTGGCCTGAGGGAGCGGGGGCCCTAGGACCGAGCCGGCGTCGTCCCGCAAAAAATAAGAAAAACTCAGTTAACCACCAAAAAAAAAAAAAATCAAACCCAAGCGCCACCAACCCAGCGGCGACGGCACCGAGACCCCTCCAGAGCCGCCGCGTCCCGCGGGAGGAGCCGGCCCGCGCCCGCCGCACCACACGGATGTGCGCGGCCCGCGATGAACGCGCAGCTGGCGATGGAGAGCATGGGCGACCTGCACGCGGTGAGCCATGAGCCGGGCGCCGAGCTGCTGGGCGGCCCCGCGCACCCCCGCGCCGCCGCCGTGCCGCCCCGCGGGCACCTGGGCGGCCCCGCGCGGCCCGCGGGCATGGCGCTGCTGGACGGCGGCGACTTCCACCACCACCACCGCGCCGCCGAGCACGGGCTGGGGGGGCCGCTGCATCCCGCCATGAGCATGGGCTGCGAGACGCCCCCCGGCATGGGCATGAGCGGCACCTACACCACGCTGACTCCGCTGCAGCCGCTGCCGCCCATCTCCACGGTGTCGGACAAGTTTCCGCACCACCACCACCACCATCACCACCATCCGCACCAGCGCCTCCCGGGCAACGTCAGCGGCAGCTTCACGCTCATGCGGGACGAGCGGGGCCTGGCGCCCATGAACAACCTCTACGCGCCGTACCACAAGGACGTGGCCGGCATGGGGCAGAGCCTGTCGCCGCTGTCGGGCTCGGGGCTGGGCTCGGTGCACGGCTCGCAGCAGGCGCTGCCGCACTACGCGCACCCCGGCGCCGCCATGCCCGCCGACAAGATGCTGACGCCCACCGGCTTCGAGGCGCCGCACCCCGCCATGCTGGGCCGGCACGGCGAGCAGCACCTGAGCGCCCCGCCCGCCGGCATGGTGCCCCTGGGCGGCATCCCGCACCCCCCGCACGGCCACCTGGGCGCGCAGGGCCATGGGCAGCTGCTGGGCCCCGGCCGGGAGCAGAACCCTGCGGTGGCGGGCTCGCAGGCGGGCGGCGGGAGCAATTCAGGGCAAATGGAAGAAATCAATACCAAAGAAGTCGCTCAGAGGATCACCACCGAGCTCAAGCGATACAGCATCCCCCAGGCCATCTTTGCCCAGCGGGTGCTGTGCCGCTCCCAGGGGACCCTCTCGGACCTGCTGAGGAACCCCAAGCCCTGGAGCAAGCTCAAGTCCGGCCGGGAGACCTTCCGCAGGATGTGGAAGTGGCTCCAGGAGCCCGAGTTCCAGCGGATGTCTGCTCTGCGGCTGGCAGGTGAGCGGAGCCGCGGCGGGACGGGACGGGCCCCGCGCCTGTGCCCGGCCGTGCGGGGGTGGCTTGGGCCCCGTTCGGGCCGCGCTCGGCCCCGTGTCCCCGCGCGGTGCCCGAAGTGCCCGCGGGTTGCGGAGCTCACACCGGGCGCCGACGCACGCGGTGGCCGCAGGTGCGGAGAAGCGCCTCCGGGAGGGCCGCAGTGCAGCTCCGGGCAGTGCCGCTGCCGGTTCCGCTTTGTCCCGCCGTGACTCGGGCCTCCCGCAGCGGAGGAATCGGCGGCGTTGCGCGGCCGGAACGGGGCCCGGGCTCTGCGCTGCCCAACGCCGCGCCCACGGGCTCGGGGAGCGCAGCGAGGCCGGAGCTCGGAGTGGGTCGGGGCTCTATGTCCGCCCGTGCCCGGCGGGTGCTGCGGAACGAGAGTCGCGCACAGACGTGCGGGCCCGGCGTGCAGGAGCAACGCCGTCGACTGGAGTCGTTCGGTTTTTAACGGATTGCTGTGGTGATCGTCGCGCGGAGCGTTGTGGCTTTGGTGTGGGGATGAAAGGAGCGCCCCGCGGCCGTCCGGGCAGGTCCGGGCCGCGGACAGGGCCCGGCCGGGCGCCGTGTGCGGCGAACGAAGCGGAACGCGTCTCCTATCCCGTGGCCTCCCCGCGCCTTCCCACCCCCGGCTTGTGCGGGACGCGGGTTTAATATGCCGTGAGCAAGGGGCTGTTAATTAAGTGATAGGTCTCCACTAATTTGTCCCTGGAGAACGCGAGACAGTCGATCCGCCGGGGTCACCAATCCGTTCCGGAGAAAACAACGAGGGAAGCCGCTCGTCTCCCCACTCGCAAACGCACCGACGCGCGGTGCCGGCAACCGGGGGACCCCCGGGGTGCGCTCGGCCCGGCTCTGCGCTCGGGGCCGGGGGCGGAGCGGCACCTCTGAGACGCGGCGCGGATCCCTTGTTCCTCCCGCGCCACCTCGGCTTCGGCCGCGCTTGGCGTCCAAGGTCCGAGCTCGGCAGCGCCCTTTCCGCCTCCTGCGCTCTCTGGGAGCCGCGCAGCCCCGTCCCGCGGGCGCTGAAGAGAGGCGGATGGGGGCCGCTTCCGACGTCGCCCAACGACCTTAGGGCCGAACCGTACGAACCGTGTCGTACGCCCCGAGCCCCGCTCGTGTGCGCGGATCGCTGAGGAGCGGCTCCCCGCGGGGCCGCGCGGCCCTTTGTTCGCTCCCGGTGCGCCCCTGCACCCGGGCGGCAGAGCGGGGCGGTCCCGGCAGAGGGACAAAGCCTCGTCGTTTCGCGTCCCCCTTCCGACGCTACTGGACGGCCGGCACCGCGGAGAAGCGGCCTGCCGGGGTCGAGCCGTTCCGGCTGCCCGGGGCCGAGGGGACGCGGGGAGCAGCGCCCGGCCCTCCAGCGCCCGCCCCGCCCCGCCCCGCGCCGCCCCGCCCGGCCCCACCTGGGCCGCCCGCCGCACGTGCTCATTTGCATAGCGGCGTATCCCAGCCAATGGGGGCGGTCCTCGCAGCGCTCCTCCGGCCCGCAGGATTTGGCCCGCGCGCTGAGCGCCGCTGGCAGGAAGGGATGCAGGCGGGCTTAAGAGAGGCGGGCGGCGGGCGACCTCTGTGAGTGCGTCAGCTATCGATCTCATCTCGTGCAGGTTTTACATGTGTGATGACCTTACCGAATGGTAAAAACCTGCCCGGACTGATAATGATGTATGAACGTCAATTCAGAATATCATAAATTACTCCAGTCGGCGGCAATTAAATTTCACGTCCCAATTATAGCTCACTCCCGGGCGTTTACGGACAGTTGGCGGAGGAAAAACGCCCGGCTTCTTCCCGCCGGTGTCCCAGGGCCGCAGGCGATGGGGGGATTCGGGGGGGACCCTCCCTGTGTCTCCGCCTCACACTCCAGCAGTCAGAGGGCTCGGGGTCTGCGTGGAAGCTGCTCTGGGGCCCCGGCGCTTCCCCGGGCTGCGTCTCGCAGCGTGAGCAGCGCTGACCTCTTTCAGCCTCCATCTTATTCACCCTATGTCCCCTCTCCTCTCCATTCTCTCTTTGTCTGCCCTTCCACTCCCCCCCATATCGCTCAGTACGTCTCCGCTCGGCTGTTTCTCGCTCGCTCTTCCTTCGGCCCCACACCGCCGCCGCTGACACCTGGAGGGCAGCGAAAGGGCTCCAAGAAGAAACGCGGTTCGAAGGAAGTGCCCGGCACTGCCGCGGCCCGTCGGCATTTCCGAGCGGTTCTCCTCCGCGGTATTTCCCAGCGGTGCGGGCCGTCTGGAGGGGTTCGGGGGTGGCCTCTGCTCCGGGGGTGCTGAGCGCGGCGGTACCCTCTCTTCTCCTTCTTCTCCCCGCCCGCTGCATTCCGGTGACCGGGCTGTTGCTGTCTGTACCTACGCATCTTTTCTCTCCTCCCCGTCTCCTTTCTCTCTCCCAAACGAAATCTCAGCCAAGCCAAGCTCTGGGCAGCCTGCGAGGGTTTCTCACCAAATTAACTCTAAAGAAATCAATACCATAATCAGAGCGTTCTCCGCATTTATATGGAATCTGACGAGGGCCGCCCGCCCCGCTCTGGAGCCCGGTGCCGCTGTGGGCCCCGTGTTCTCCAGCCACGTCACTGTGGTGGGACCGACTCCCAGCCGCTCGCACGCACCGCATTCGCCCTTCGTTAGTGTCGGCCCGGCGGCTCCCGCCTCTCCCTTGTTCGTCCGTTCGTTCATTCCGATCCGCTGCGATTTTGACGAAGCGGCCTCGGAACCGCTCTGTCCCTTCTGCTCGCACCGCCCGGGGGCTGCCGTCGAACTGCCCCGGCCAAGTGCCACCCGCCGTTCCCGTCGGCTCTGCGCCCTCTACTGACCGCCTCCGCGCCGGGCGGCGGTTGCCCGGGCCGGGACACGCCGACGGGGCGGGCGGACGGATGACGGCGTGCGGCGGCGTGCGGGCTCGGGATCGGCCTGGATGGCGGCTGCTTCAGCACTGCGGACAGTTACCGGCGGCGCGGGGCCGCCCGGGGGACTCGGCCGAGGGTTCGTGGGAGCGCGCGGAGCCGTCGGGCGGTGCGGCTGTGCGCGCGTCGCCGGGACTGACAGCGCTCGGCTTCGGCTGCGGAACCCCGCGGGCCCCACGCAAGGACGGAGTCGTTTCGAGCGCGGGAGCCGCGTGCTCGTGGCCCGCCTCGGGGCAGCGCGGTACCGGGTGTGTCTCTTCCCGGTGAGCTCCGGGCTCCCGCTGGCTCTCTGTGGCTTCCGCACCTCCGCGTGCGCAGATCCAGAGCGGCGATTTCGCCGCAGACATCGATGTCTCGGGGTAGATCACCTCCCGACGGAGAGGCGACGGTCTTAGCGAAATTCTTCTGCAACGAAGCTCACTCGAGGTGTCCCGCTCCCGAGGAGGTCGGCCCCGCGATGCTTCTCACACCGGCACCGCTCGGGCACACGCTGCGGGGGACACCGAGCAGAGCGGGGGCTGCGAGGGTCCGCCCGGAGCTTGGGGCACGGCCGCAACACGGCAGCAGCCGCACTGCAGTGTTCCGGCGTGGGGACCCGGTGGTGGCACAGCCGTCTCAAGGACGCAGGGCAGCTCTCGCTGTTTGAGTACTGTCGGAATTGACGAAGGGCTTTCCAATTAGCGGGGGAGAAGTGGGGTCGGGCCTTAGGAAACAAGTCCGAGTGCCGCCCGCTCGGTACGTGCCTTCGAGGGCCTTTAAAATCCCAGCGAAGCTCTGGGAGCGGAGCGCGTCACTTCCACAGCCCGGAAACCCCATCTCGGCGGCTGCGGCGGAACCGGGGCTGGGGCGCCCGCACGGCAGCGAGGCGAGGGGCTGCGGGGGCGGCCGCAGCCGGGCGCTGCGGGGCGGTGCAGCCGGAGCTGCACGGCGCGGAAGCGGCGATCCGAGGTCGCCACCCAGGGGCCGGCAGCCGCCAGCGCTCGTAGGAAAGGAAGGGCTAACGTGATTAACATATTGATGGAGTCGCAAAAATCATTCATTAAGGCAATTTAATCTTTGCTATTAAATGTCCTTTCAATTCATTTGAGGTAATTAAGATGCCGTTAAAGTGATTAAATTCTAATTACTTATGCTAGACAAAGAAATATTTGTCACAGTAATATGGTTAACTAAAGACCCGGCTCCAGAAATTCAGCATTTGCTTTAAATGATATAGCAGGAATATCGGGTGCTTCCCCCATTGATCCACTTAGCGGCAGGCCCTGGGTGGCCGTGGCAGTTCATGCAGGTGCTCACGGGTCTGTCAGCACTGCGGGCACGTGGAGCCCGGAACCCCACTGCAGAGTCATCACGCCTGAGCCCACCTTGCTTTGTTATTCCGCTGGCAGCAAATTAAGGTCAGATTTTAATACAGTGCAAGCAGTGAGGTGTTTGGCACTGGCAGTCTCAGCTGGGATCCATGCGTTGGCAGGGTGATGTTGGGCTGTGAGCTTCCCTTGCAGATACATCCTTAACTCTTCTCATGTTGTGGAACAGCAAAAGGGGTGTGATGGCAGAGAAATAAGATCCAGAGCAAGTGATGTAAATACAGATTCCCAGAGAGACAAAGTGCTGGATGGTACCGGGAGGATCTAGAGAAGAGAACTGCCTGCCTTTAGCTCATGTGGTGAGGTCTCTGGCAAGGCAGCTTGTCTATTGTAGGCCCCTCATCTTGTTCTCATATTCTCCCCAAATAGGAGGTTTTAGCAATTAGGAAAGATCTCTCTGCCTGCTACAGAGGTGTTATTCCCATGACAAGGATGGAGCTTATTACCCTTAATTGTATGTTATCATCACTCTGAGTTTGCCATATACTTTTGGCTACTCACTCCCAGCATGTCCTGTAGCCATGTGACTGGGACCACCTCTGATGTCTGAACCAGGCTCAGCCTCTGATGGAAACCCCACTGGCCTGCCAAAGGCAGCCCCCTCTGGAGGAATTTCCCCCCAGGATACTTTCTGGGCTGTACTGCTGAAGGCTTTTCCCTCTCTGAAATTGCTGTTGGATGTGTTGCAGCGTTTCAAATGGAAAGCAGGTGATTTAGAGTCCCAGGGTGTTGGTGGGCCCCATTTGGATGGCCAAGGCAGGTGCCAGATTCTACAGATGGAACGTGGCAAAGATCAGAAAATGCATTAAAGAAGGGAACTCTGACAGGGTTTTGATGTCTGTGACACATGCCCTGCACAGATGGAGTCAGAATAGCAAAAAGATTTCATTTTGCCAGAGGAGGGGGAAAAGGGACCTTCACAAAACTTGTGAGAACTCTCAAGTCAATCTCCCGCATGCCTGCTTGTGTTTCCTGCAGCATCCTGGTCTGCAGCACTTTGGCTGGTTCCTGGTGCAGCGTGAACTCCACACTGCTTCCAGAGAACCCTGCACTGGAGCCTCTGAGAGAGGCATAATGCTGTTATTTTTTTTTTTCTCCTGCTTGTCTGAAGGAAAAATGCTGTGCTTATGGACAGTGATGTTTTGCTGTGCTTTGTCCCAGTGGCTGCTCCCCCACACCAGCAGTGTCTGGTGTCTCAGTGTTCTTGGCTGTCTTTCCATCTTGAAAAGGAATCGTGAAGCAGGGAGCCCTCAGGGTGCTGCGTGCTCCCTTGCTGTTACCCGCTGATCCTGCAGATGTGTGTGCCTCAGCTCCATCTCCCCTAGGTGCTTGAAAGCGGCTGTGCCACTGAGGGTTCCTACGGCCTCCTCCTGTGTGTAGTTCCTGGCTCAGCCTCCTGGACACGGCTGTGGTGGGACTGCAGGACAGCGTGCTCAGAGCAGTGAGGAGATGTGCAGAGCTCCCCAGCGCCAGCAAGTGAGCGCAGCCACATCCCTCAGGCGGCTCGTGAGGAACAAAGGGAGACAAAACTGGATTGATGGGCTGTATCAGGAGAATTGCAAGTGTCAGAAATATCTGCTGCTCAGGGCACAGGAAGATAGAAGTGACGGGGAGAGGCCAGAGTTCAGCACTGGATTTATAGGGCTCCTTCTAGCACTGATAATATTGCATTGTCATATCTGCACCTGTGTTGCCAGGCTCAGAGGGACTATACTCTGCTGTGTTGTCTTTTTTAAACTAGGCTTTCTTTAGGCTCTTTCCAAAGGCATCGCGAGGTGCTTTGCTGTTGTGCGGAGGGCAGGGCTGGCTGCACTGTGTGCTGTGCATGCTGCGCCGTGCTTACATCTGTGCATCAGTGTGTGGTAAGCAGTTCTAAGACGGGCTCTGGCGTTTTACCAAAAGAGGTGCCAGCTGGTGTTGGTGAGGCCTGTGCCTCCAGCAGCTGCCCGTGCCACAGGAGCTCTGGCCACAGCGGGTGCTGCTGCTGTGTGGGCATCGCCTGGGCAGCGCTGCCTCGCAGCAGGCTTCACCTCGCTATGCGCATTTGTTCCCTGGCAAGCTGGAAGCTATAATTTATTATTAAAATTGATTGGCTCCAATGCAGGAAAAACGATCGTCAGGAAACCCTATTACGGTTTTTCATTATCACCATTATTTATTTTTAAGTGCTATTAATATTCCCGGGCCCAGACAAGGCAGAAGATGGAGGCGGGAGCCGCCTTCCCCGCACAGGCAGAAGCCTGGCAGCCCTGCTGTGAGCTCTGTGAGCCAGGGAGCTTTACCATGGGCCAGGCCTTGGAACCAGCAACCTGTGTGATAGTTTGTGAAAGTTCCACGTCCCCGCTGTTCTGTTTTGGTCTCTTCCCTTCATCAGCCAGCAAACAGCTCATAGGAAGTCAGTCCCAGCTTGCATGGTATCGCCGGTCACCTGCGAAGTGAGGTGCTGGACAAACTGGAGAGAAGCAGGACATACTGAACTCTGAAATCTCTGACATACTGAACTCAGCTTACTTGCAACATGGAACTGACAGAATTTGTTCTATTCTGCTCAGCAGTGGGCACTTTTTTCTTACCCATGGGATGTTGCTAGCAGTAGTCATACAGCTGAACTTTGAGAGCAAGGTATTGGGTAACTGCTGAGACATTTTCTAGGGAAATAATTATCCAGGAATGTTAAATCTCAGAAGCAGAAGCTCAGGTAGACATGATACGCGAGTTTCACAACATGTGGCTGTTTTGTTCTCTGTGATTTCAGAGAACCCTTGTGCTCAGTGGTGATGGAAGCCCCGAGGTCAGCACAGCCAGGGGAGCCAGCTCTGTGTTCCTGGCTGATGTGGGCCGCACTGCTGGTGTAATTGGGGCTGCATGGCAAATGATAGTCTCTCTGCACAGTCTGTCCAGGTGAAAGCTGGGATTTGTGTTGTCTTTGGAAAGGTGTAAAGCAGTGTGAGTAGAAATGAGCTGTTGGGCGCAGCTAATGTGGAGTGGGTTCAGCTTGCCTCTTTAGCTTTTCCCTCAGGAGCTTCTGACCTCAAATGTTGAGGGGTATAAAAGTTGAGATTCCGTCTCTCTCTCCTGCACTCCTCATTTTGAATACCAACTGGTAACTGACAGACTATTCCTGCAATAGCATTTTTAACCCACGAGTTATCAATGTTTACTTCCAGTTGGGACCCAGAATTATTTCTGAATTCAGTGTAACTATTTCACTGATCCCTGCAGTGGGTTCACCAGCTTAGTTCCGTGAGAAACCTGTTGCATCAAACCTGTTTTTCAACCCAGAAGTGATACCATATTTTAGAGGTTAAGATGTAACTTCAAAGCACTCTTCAAAGGTTTTCAGATAAAAATAGCCATAGAAGATGTGAGTCTGGCACATCAGTCCTTATGATCATATGGAGGGGTGCGTGGCTGAGACCCACACCATTAGCCTCTGCAAAAGCATCTGCATGGATGGGGCTGGAAGGCAACTGGAGGGGCAGACGGTGGGTGACCGTTCTTCTGTCTCCCTCAAGCAGATACACCCTCGTGACAATGCTGGCCCTGGGTAACAATAAAAGGTGGAGGAAGGATCTTTGTAAAATGATTTGTTGTCTTCATTCTGTATCCATGAGATAGGTGGTTTTAATATGATCAGCACTGATCTCCACAGAAATAAGGGCTAGGATCTCCACAGAAACAAAGGCAGAACATCCATATTCTTTTCAGAAATGCCTCCCTAAATCAGCATTAAAGGACACTGTTAGAGCAGAAAAAAAAAGAGGAAACAGACAACTTCAGACTCTTTTGAAAGTGAGACAGACCAATCTGTCCTCCCAGGGAACCTTTTTATCCTGGCTAAATGCTAACAATATGAGCTGGCAGGCGGTCAAAGGCTGCAGGGGACTTGGAGCTGTGCTCCCAGCTCCCTGGTTTCTGCCGAGCAGGTGATCTGCAAGGCAGATCTGGGGTTGTACGGCCTGTCAGTGGTGTGTGGTGTAACGGCTCTCTGAAAGGGAGCGGAAGGGAGAGAGAGGACAGAAGAAAGTGGAATTGCGTAAGGAAGAGTTGGTGTGCCATTGTTCTGTGTGAAAAGATGGTTCTTTTAGTCATCATTCTGAGCTGTGAGATGGTATCGGGGTCCTGTTTTCTCCCAGTTCCTTATTTCTCAGCCAAAAAACAGAGGAAAACCATCAGCAACAACAAAACAGAAATGGATTCGCAAGTAGCGAGGATTAAAAATGTAGGAAAGATTGACTTAAGAGCTCTGTGAATTTCCACTCTACGTTCGAGGGATGTTGCATATTTCAACCATGTCAAAATTTAACCTCTCAGGGCCAGCTTCACTGGGTTTTAGCAGACAATGGCAAAGGCATTTTTTAATTTATTTCCCTTAATTTTTCATAGCTTATAGTGTGTTAAAAAATAAACCCTTAAACTTGTCTTTAAACTGACTTGTGCAAGTGCCTGTCGGTGGACCCACAAAACCTGCATGTAAGTGCATGTCTTATCCCATGCCACACATCCTCGCCAAATGTAGAAGCCAAAGTGAATGCTCCTTTTATTCTGGTTGTCATTTACCACTCTGCCAGACCTCTAACCAGTGCTCCGCTTTCTTGCAGCGTGCAAGAGGAAAGAACAAGAGCACGGGAAGGACAGAGGGAATACCCCCAAAAAGCCTCGGTTGGTCTTCACGGATGTCCAGCGTCGAACTCTACATGCAATATTCAAGGAAAATAAGCGTCCATCCAAAGAATTACAAATCACCATTTCCCAGCAGCTCGGGTTGGAGCTGAGCACCGTCAGCAACTTTTTCATGAATGCACGGAGGAGGAGTCTGGATAAGTGGCAAGACGAGGGCAGCTCCAATTCAGGCAACTCATCTTCATCAAGCACTTGTACCAAAGCATGAAGGAATTACCACAAACTAAACCTCGGTGGAAAAGCTTTAAAAATAAATAAATAAATAAAGACAGACCGGGACCTCAAGATAGCAGGTTTATACTTAGAACTATTTGAAAAAAATGTTATTTATAAGTCCAAAGAAACCAAAGACTTATTTCACCTGCATTATGACTTTGTTCTAAGACACACGCTTTAGTAGGATGACAACTTGCAAAAAATAAAGGAAAGAAGTGAGTGAAATGGAATGAACAAAGTGGAACACGAAGAGAAGAAAAGTAGACCACTGGTCTCACACCTTCATCCATGATCATCTCCACCGTCCTTGGCTGTGTAGTGGTTTGGAGCATAGTGATTTCTTGTCATTGAATGGACATCTTGTCAGATATGGCTCTTCATTTCCACAGCGATCGCCATGAAGGTGTGCAGTGTGTCCGTGCTGTGTACACACTGGTGGTAGGGACTGAGTCAGAGCTGGTTGGCAGAGAGGGTCGTGCGCGGCATGGCCAGCAAGGCGTGGAGTCGTCCGAATGCATTTGAATGGTAGTGTGATTTTTGCTGTTTTGGTGTTTGAGCTTCCCCGGCACGATGCCCGGACACGAGTTCAAACTAGGCAGAGAAATTTTGAATGGTACCTAAACCAGTGCATTCTCTTTGTTTGTTAAGGAGTGTTCAGATTTAAAAAAGGGAAACTATTCCATCCATAAAAGTTGACTAGCTACCAAAGAACACATTTAATAATTATATTGCAGGTATTTTATTGCAATGATTTTAATATTCCAAAGCTATTTTTACACAAAATACTATGTAGAGTTATAGGTATAAACTAATCTAACTGTATAACACATAAAACTTGTAATCAAGACTGTTATTTGCCATTAGTAATGTCACATTCTTGTTTCTTTTCACGAATGGCAAGAAAGAATGGCACAATGGGGCTGGGGCCCAACACCTGGTCAATGCTCATTGATGTTAGGGAGCTCTTTTTTCTTTCTTTCTTTCTTTCTTTCTTCTTTTTTTTACCTGCTGACTTTTCTAGGCAGAGGAATAGCGATATATGTGAAGACTTGGGGGTCTTTTCCCACTGAAAGCTGGTAGGACATCGGGTAGTGTGGATGGCAGCAGCCCTGGCAGGAGCTCTGGACGTGCCGTCGGAAAGCCAAGTCATGGCTCCTCTGAAGTTGATAGCAGTGTTCCCATGACACAAAGGCACAGCCTATTGTCACGTGGCTTCCTGTCCACGTGCATCAGGCTGAGCTTTCTTCCGTGCATTCTTTCTTGCTCATCTGTTAATACAAATACTGCATGAAGTAGTTTAAAATTCATAGTTGGAAAGTTTAACTGCTCTGTTGCTGATAGAACCTCAGAAGATAAACCGTCCCATCCCTACTCTGATAAAAGTAAAAAGAAAAGCATGCAACATCTGCAAACTGAATTTTAGTGTAAGGGGAAATTAGACTTTAAAAACCAATTGGACTTTAAAAACAAATTTTAAATACATGTGCTTGTTAGATTTCTACTGGTGTCCTGAATTTCTGTCATAATTCTACTAGGCATATTAAATTCCAGAGTAACCAAATATGCAGGTTAGGCCCAAGAAATAGGCAATCTTACACTCTTCTCTTCTCTTCTCTTCTCTTCTCTTCTCTTCTCTTCTCTTCT
>NW_024884789.1:11177688-11254104 GCF_019232065.1 Centrocercus urophasianus | reverse complement strand
CTTCTCTTCTCTTCTCTTCTCTTCTCTTCTCTTCTCTTCTCTTCTCTCTCTTCTCTTCTCTTCTTTCTCCTTTTAAGGGAAATTAAAATTCTAGGTAAACTAGAATTCTTCCAACATCAGCCATATACAGATTTTTGTGATGCAGCCCCTCAAATACCAGTGGCACCATTTATTTCCCAAGATGACAGGGTCTAGTCAGGTTTCAGGGTACATAGGTAACTTCCAGTAGGTGTTTAGAATTAAACCAAAGTATCTCTTTATTAAAACACATTCAAGTAAAACCAAGTAAAACAGATATTTCTCCCCGTTTTTCTATGTTAAACCCAGTTTAAGAATGTCAAAGCAAATGCCTATTTAAACATAATCTCCAAGGCTTTAGAACTTCTAGCTTACCTTAAAATTTAGAGAGCTCTCTTTTAAAGTGTTCCATTCCCACCAGAGTATAACTGACAAATACTAACAAGCTCACCTATAAAGCATCTTATGAATGCAGTTTCATTAGTGTGAGATTAAAAAAGGACAGTGATAACTAATGTTTTAGGGTTTGTTTTGTTTTGTTTTGTTTTCCCAGCAGAACACTGCTTTGTAACGTACCTATAGTTTAGAAAAGAAAGCCTTATTTATTTAAAACTTGAGAATTTAAAAATGCAGGGAAATTCAAAGTACATTGCCACATTTTTTAGCATTTCCATTGTATTGTCCTTAGAGTCTGCTTGCTGAAACCAAAGAGAACTTTCATACCAGCATTAAATTTGCACCCAATATGCAATTTCAGGATCTCTGATACACACCCACACGAGCCCCTGAGTAGATCTATGTGTTCATATATGCACGCACATGCCCTGTATATGTGTGTATACATGCACACGTATCCACACACCAAAACTGATGCACAAGTTATAGATTTTAAGTGTTGGTTTTTTTGTTTTTTTACATGCCTGTTGAGGTATCTGTAAACCTTTTCATTTTTTTATAAGCCATGGAGAACAAAACCACCCTTGCCACAAGCAATACGCGCTTCGTACTCAGAATAGACCAAGAACCCACTTTTCTTTAATTGCGTTCAGCCCGTGCAGTGGATCCCTACGGGACTGCGCCCCTGTGCCCAGGCACGGCACAGCCCCATCCCATCGCTGCTGCTCGTCGGCTGCCGTCCCTTCCCTGTGCCGTGCCGAGTGTCACACCCGTCCTGTTCCCGTTACGTTAGTGTCCGTCTGTCCACCTGGATGAGATCGGGGCTTCACGCCCAACAAACTGGAAATTAGTTTCAGATTCCATTCCCAAAGGACCTGAAAGTCTGCCAGGAATATTTAGGAGAGGAGCGGAACCCAGTCTGCCATGGCTCCACGGGGCTTCGTGGCACGAGGGCGTCAGGGGCGTGCGTTTGGCCCATGGGGGCTGCCAAAACCGTGCCGACCCCAGGCAGTGTGGTTCAGAGGCGAAGCACCCGTCCCACCCTAAGGGCGCTGTTGGCTCTCTGGGGAGCAGGCACAGCCCCGGATGGCAGCGCTGCTCGGCTCGGCCCCAGGAGGCTTCCCAGGGCCTTGTCCTCCTCTCCTCACTCAGGTAAAGCCAAGCGAACCGGCGGGGCCGTGCCGCTGCTCCTGCAGGCGGTGCCGACAGCTGCCTTGGGTGCGGGGCTGGCAGTGGGCACAGCCCTGGGTGCTGCTGGAGGGCACTGCCCAAAGGAGCCCCAGGGCCTTTCTCCCTGCTGTGAGCCGCCTTCTTGCCCCTTCCTTCCACCACTCTTCCTCCTCTCCTCCTTTGTACATAAGAATGAAAACTATGCATTTAGCAAACAAAGAGAAAGCACTTACCCTTTTCTATCCAGCTGCGTTTGGGTGCATTCAAAGGTCCAGAGGCTAATTTTGGGACTTGGCTTAGCCTTCTGGTTTATTATTGTGGTGTGGTTAGCTTTACAATACATTTGGTAACTATTTGCTAAAGACAAAGAAGCAAAAGGTAAGGAATAGCTACTTCCACGTGTTAAAAAAAAAAGAAAAAAAATGAAAAAAAAAGAAAAAAAAAGAAAAAAAAAAAGAAAAAAAAGAAAAAAAAAAGAAAAAAAAGTGTGTAAAGATCTACTATTTATAGTGTGAACCAAAGACGCTACCTCACTCGATTTCCATTGGTGATTTTAATCACATTGATGATACCAAAGAATACCAAAGATTTTTCATGCACGGCCTCGGTCTGTGAAGGGAACTCCTCCCCCCCCCTCCTCGCCTCTCCCAGTGCGTAGATGCGTCTGCTCCTTGTAGCGATGACGGTAACCTGATGAATGCTTCTCTTACTACAACTCTACTGCTGACGATGATAAGGATAATAATAATAAAGCTCTAGGCAAACATGTTGCAAACTTTGTAAACTCCTAGGACGAGTGCCTTGCTTGAACCAAAGTGTTAAACCGCTGTTGACCTCTTTATCTCTCACCTTATACTCTTTGAATACCTCAGCCTGTTAGAAAGGCCACTAATGAAAAAAGGAATAATTCTTCACCGTGGTGCTTTTTGCCGTGCAACCATGCAATGAAACTTTCTTTGATACCAAAGGAAAACGTTTTTTTCCACTTTCTTGCTGACAAACCAAAGGTTCCTTCCTCCTTCCCCCGCAAGCAGCGTGAGTCCCTCAGCCCAGACAGGCCGTGCATTGCTTTTACCAATTCCTCCAAATACCTCATAGTAATAAATCGTTAGGGTTACGTTGTATAGAGAGTCTATGTGATAAGGCAGAACTTACTAGTTTGATAATTGTTAAGGTTACTTAAAAGAAGCTTTATAATTCTTATTTATTTTGTAGGGGTTGTTTTGTTTGTACATTCCTTTTTTATTGCTATGGTCGGGTTTGGGTTTCTTCTAATTCTCTTTTGGCAGAACTTCTCTGTTATACTCAAGGAAGATCCTATTCCTGGAAACGCTTCTAAGTGGGTAAAGATCGCTGGTTGCAATGAACGCGAGAAGGGGAAAAGCGGCTTTGATTTCTTTTGTTTGGGTTGGGATGCTTTGTGTTTGCTAGTCGACGTTCTTTTCACAGGGTAAAAAAAATATTATCTGCTGTGATAAATGGTTCCTATTTTTTCTCTATAATGTGCTGTGATTTTTAATTTAATTACATTTTGTATACACTTATTTAATCACTGCTTTAATTTATGACTATGTAGTTTAAAAAGAAATTGTATATAGTAGATTCAAAAATGGCCAAAGCTTTATGTTACAATCTTTTCATTCTCGATGCCGAGATAAACTGAAGGAGAGTGCTTCTCTTGACTGCAGGGTGTGTCTTCAGGCTTGTCTTGGCGTGCACTTCCACGCGTGTCCCAAACACTGCCAGGTTATCCCCCAGCCTCCCTCCCCTCGCCCCTGTTCATGCCAAAATGAGTGTTCCAAGGTAGTGCTTTTGTCACATAGAGAGCAGAAAGGCATTATTTAGCACGTTCTCCTTTAATTTATTTGTCTTTTTTTTTTTTTTTTTCTAGAAAGGTTCCTTAGGGGGTCAGACCCGCGCGTCCAAAGCATTTTGGTTGGTTAATGCTTCGAGGCACTGGCGTTTGTGAGACCCGGGGCACCCGTGGGGTGGGTGGCTGCTGCCAGCTCCGTGTGTGCCCACGGGCTGCACTCCTGGGGGGGGCAGATGGGGGCAGATGGGGGTGGCAGGGATGGCAGGGATGGCTGCACCCAGCTGGCAGCGCTCAGGCCCTGGCCGCCGCCGGGCCACCTCAGTGCCACCCATGGTTGTAGGCTCCTGGAGGGGGCAGCTCGGGGCCGCAGCAGCACCGCAGGGCCCCATGTTGGCCGATGGGCAGAGGTGCCACCATCCCGCTGGGGGACCGCGTGCCACCCTGCTCAGCTCCAGAGGGGAACAGCAGTTTTGAGTTGAGGAGAGTAATGACAATGATAATTCTGCAAAGCTGACGGTGGCATCACGGCACAGAAAATAGGATGCCGCTCACTTGTATTTTATTTTGCGTAAAATAATAGGTTCTGTTTCAACTAAATGTTGTGTATGACATGATTTGTGACGGATGTAAATATTTCTTTCCATGCACAGTAGGTGAGCTCCAGGTGTACGTTGTTTTTGTTCAGGGGATGTCGGAGGGGTTGAGGGAGGGAAGGACGAGGGCAGGGTTTGAGCTTTTGGTCAGAAGTTACACTTTCTAGATACATTTTTATACTTCAAGTATTGAAATGGGGCAATAAAGATGCTCTGAAATGCAGGATCATTAAATGGTCTGTTGGTAAGCATTGGCTAAATGTCTGCTTTTAATACATAAACCGATGCCGTGCAATGACTTAAGTGTCACGTGGAGGGAGGAGACAAAGTATTAGTCTGCGAATCCAGCATTAGCTATTGAACACTGGACAGAAGTATACTTAGGAAAAAAAAAGAAAGTTTCCTTTTTCTGTTTTAGTCGTTTGATTTCTCATGGTATGTTCTGCATTTATTGCATAATCGTTGTGGAATCATTTTAGTTTCGCAGTACGAACCGAACAGCAGTATTAAACGACAATAAACTGACGGCGTTGTCTCTCACTCGCTTTGCTACTTGTCTTCATCCCGTGCCCGCTGCCCAGTCCGGCCCTGGGTCAGCCCGGCCCCGCCCCTCCTAGCCCCGCCCCCCGCCCCCTTAGCCCCGCCCTCAAATTGAGCCCCGCCCCTTCGGGCCCCGCCCCCTTCCCGCGTGGCCCCGCCCCGCCGCCAGCCCGCCCGCGCCGCGCAGGGGGCGCCCGAGACAATCAGCGGCTGCGGCAGCGGCGGGGCAGCGCCCACCGTGCGGGCGGGGCGGGTGGGAGCGGGCGGCCGCGGCGCCCTGCTCGGTTCGCCCATTAGGAAGCAGTCGTAGTTTATGCGTCGCATCTGCATTTCAGACCGATTATTGTACCTGATGACGGTTGGTTGCTAATATTTCCTCAATCTCTCTCTTAGTCAAGCGCTTCTTCTGTATTTTCGTGTGTAGAGACGTGTAATGCGCTAGGCATTATCGGCTTTGTTTCAGAGTATCTCCTGTACTGCGTTAAATTTCCTTACGTTCCTTTTTTTAAGCTTTGCTACTGTTCTCACTTTATGCCGTGCAATATCATCTGCTGTGTTTGCTAAGCAAAAAAAAAAAAAAAAAAAAAAAAAAAAAGGAAAAAAAGAAAAAAAAAAAAAAAGGAAAAAAGAGCAAGTGATGATGTCATCATGCTTTTCAGTGTTAAAATGTTTCAGCGTTTATGTAGTCACAAAAATGTAGTAAATAAAAGGTTGGATTTTCCAGCACTTTACATTTAGCCATCTCTTGCCTCCTTTGTGTGTGCGGGTATGGATGTCACCACGGTAATCGGCGGGACGGAGTCCACCTTGGGCAGGCAGGATGAATGGTTCATTGCAGGAAGGGATATCGTGTTCCTCCCCTGTCGCTGCTGTACTGCCCCATGGCCCCACAGGGCCCATCACACACCCCATCACAGGGCACCATGCTGGG
The DNA here is from genome assembly GCF_019232065.1 of Centrocercus urophasianus. NCBI lineage: Eukaryota > Metazoa > Chordata > Aves > Galliformes > Phasianidae > Centrocercus > Centrocercus urophasianus. The sequence goes on along the minus strand of NW_024884789.1, from coordinate 11,248,643 downwards.
ACAGCCCCACACCACCCAGCCAGCCCCTAATGAGGGATCAGCGCCTGCCACAGAGGTAACGGCCTTATGGGCAGTGAGCTGTGCTGCCGAGACGAGGATTGGCCCTTCATCGTACTCCCCTAAATCACAGCATCAGCTGCCTTTATCCCAGTGCACGGCCTGGGTGCCGCTGGCACGGTTTTCTCTTGGGGCTCTGCAGGTTGGGCCTACTGTAAGGTTTCTTGGTGCTGCGGAGTGGAGGAGGTGTGGGGCTCCTGTCAGGGCTCCCCTGAGGCTGCTATCGTGAGGCTGTGCTGGGAACCAGAGCAGTGCCCATCCAGGGCAGGCACAGTGGAGAGGGAGGACCCCATTCCCAAATCTGCCCCTCATCACCAGAGGCGATGCCGTAGGACCTGCCCTCATAGCATTGCCTGGGCCAAGCGATGTCCCCAACGGTTCCTTGCTGCTGGGGACACTTGGGGGCCTGCACAGCTTTTTGCATGTCTCAAGGCAAAGTGACTCCAACACACGCATCCCCTGTGTGAGTGTGCTCAGGAAGTGCATGTGGAAAATGCAGAAGCCTGAGTGTCACAGGCTTTGTCTGCTGAGCAGGGCCACACAGCAAGGAGCAGAGGCAGCGAGAAGGAAGGAGCAAAGCACGTATGTGCTGGGCTGAGCAGCATGGTGGTGGCAGCTCAGGTGCCCCTGATGCTCTGCTGTTGGTGCTGGTAGTTAACCAGCAGGGCTGATGTTGCTCAGAGGAACAGAGCTGAGATGCTATAGGAGTGACTGTGCTCGGCACAGACACCCTGGTGACGTGGGGACGAGGACAACAAATCTCCCCAGGGACTGGAACCTCCCCAGCGATGCACAGAGATCCGATCTTGGTGCAGCATTCAATCAAGTCGGTGACACGGATCAAAGGATACTGCCTTAATCGCCCGGCTAGGCCGCAGACATCGTTAGTTACTCATTATGATGTGTTGATGCTGGCGCGCTCGCTGCCGGTTGTGTACGCTCACTATCAGACATTTTTCTCATCAAATGGGATGTCAATAGCTTAACATCTTAATGAGTTACAGTCAATACCCATTGCAATAAGGCTGGTCTGTTCTCATGATTCTATCTGCCCTCAGGGTTTTCATTACAATGACTGCTTTTTCCAGGTAACTGATAGAGGAGCTATGGAAATTCCATGTAGGAAGGAGCATTTGCGATGCTTCTCACAGCGACAGGCCCAGGGCTGGAGTTTGGCATGCAAAAGCCACATCCAAATTGTCTTTTATTTTAAAAACCTCTGTTACTTAGGAGAGGACAGTAGAAGCTTCCCAGCTCCAAGTTAAATCCTGGAATAGGCTTTTTTTTTTTTTTTTTTTGCTGTTTATGGCAGTGAAGACCTGTGTGGCTGCTGGATCTACAGGAAACAGAAAACTTGTCGTATTTTTAGAATAGCAAAGAGCTGCTGTGATTCACACAGGAAAATGCCGTGTCCTAATGCCCTTCATGCTGGAGGTGTACAGGTGAGAACTGTGACCCCCAGCCCAGCAGTGAGCTGCCAGCCAGGCTCCACCCACAGCAGCAGCAATGGGTGAGTGTTCCCTGTTATCCCCATTATTAGGGTATGGGTAGCATTAAAGATAATGCACTCTGTGTTAATTTAAAAGGGTTGTTTCAATCTCAGTCTTGCTGAGTGGGGAGTCATCAGTGTGAGGATACACATTAAAAACAAATCCTAAGTCACTGAAGAATTGTACAGCCCTGCTTTTTCAGAGCATTTGACCTTCGTAGTGCTTTAGCTTGCTCCTTCCTTATATCCCGTGTAGATTTTTACATTACACCTCACTTGGCAAACACGAATTGCAGGAAGTCAGGAATTGCTGGGAACAGGAGCACTGTGTTCGGGTGTCGGAGCTGCGCCCCATGCCTCAGGGAAGAGAACAGCAGTGCTTGAAGGGCTGGAGGGACCCAGAGCCTCAGCTCTCCTTCTCCAGCACAGGGGAAGAAGTGTTTCCCTCCCCCCCGAGTGCTGACACGTTTAGTCCAATCTGACTTGCGAAGAGCGTTGTGGGCCTTATGGAAAAGGTGCTACAGAAATCACAGAATATTTTCCTGCTCTCCTTGGCAGGGCAGCACTAGTGTCATGGATGGTCCTGCTGCCATGCATCTCCCTCTGGCTGACAGTGGGAGCAATTCATGTATATAAAGCTAAGGGGACCATTTAGAAGGCTCTTGCTCTAAATAATCTGCTAACACTTGTGATGTATTGAAAGCTGAAAAGCTGAGAAGTTGCTGTTTTCAGGGGATTTTACAGCAGAAATGTGCACACGTGCGGCTTGGGAGCTGCACAGGAAAAGAGCTGGCTCTCAAGCAGTGTATTTTCTTTACTCCTCCTTCTATTTCACAGCCCCCATTATTCATTTTTCAGTTTTACTGGTAGTTTATAAGTTAACCAGCTGTTCTTTAACACTGTTCTCTTATTTCAGGTTTTCTTGATTGGATCGGAAAGAATGCAGACCCAGCCTGGGGCAGAGGGAGCGGGGTGGCCAGAGCCGATGACACAGCCTGCACACAGTAGGGTTAGCAGGCGCCTGTTTTGGGGAAACCCAGCTTATAATTTAGAACAAGCCTCTAATTCTGATTCGGCATTTATATTTGTGGGAAATGCTCCCCAGGAGAGCATCCAGTGCAGCACAGCCACTGGCAGCCCAGCAGCCAACACTGATGCTCCAAATCTTTTTTGTGTGTTTAGAAGTGTATTCCTGCCTACTCAGCCAAAATGAGGGAGTTGCTTCAGTCTCACCAGACTGGAAATCATACAGGCACATCATATGGAAAACAAACGATTATAAATGTGCAGCCCTTCACCGGCAGTTACAGCTCGTCCTTCCTCCCTGCCTGGATTTCTGTATTCTGCCTTAACTCAATGGTTTCCCTTATGTTTGTTTGTTTGTTTTCTTTCAATGGCAAATGATGCTTAAAATACCACAGTCAGAACTGCTCCTCTGGCATTGTTAGTGCTTGCTGTGTTCTTCATCTACAGTTTCTGAGGATGAAAATGAGTCTTAAACATCTCAAATAGCTGACAAGGTAATACTAGCAAATCACGAATGAGTGATTGATTTATGAATTTGTGTAAGTATGGCCACTGGACACCTCCCTGTCTGTGTACGTGTGTGCCCTGCCTTGCCAGGTACAACCTCACTCATGGAATAATATTTTTTCTATGCCTGCTGCAAGCGCCACACAGAGGAGCCTCATTGCTCTGCAGAGACTGTGCCATGAAAAACAAACACTGACACCCAAACTCTTCCAGCAGGTAAACACGGCCTAAAACACTGCATAAAGCAGCTGGTGTGCTGTGGGGAAGGGAAGGGAAGGGAAGGGAAGGGAAGGGAAGGGAAGGGAAGGAGTCCTCACTGCAGCCTGTACCATCCCTCTGGCACTTCTGTTATACAGCTTCTATGTATGCTAGGTGGGCATTCGTGTTTTGCTCCTACATGTTTTCCTCTAGTTAAACCAAGCGTGAGTTTATGGTAACTGAGCTTCCAGGGGCAGCAAGCACCATGGCCCAAACAGGAAATTTGAAGTCTAATTTTGCTAGGCAATGTGTGAGTACAGAACTGATTGACACCTGGGTGCCTCTGCTCTCTGAGTAATGATTCCAAAAGGCCAGTGCTTACATTCAGACATAATTTCTATACCGTGCCTTTGACAGGCAGATGAAGGCAGGTGTGACCATGAGACCGGCTGGCTTCCATTTGCACTACCAGCTGCTGCCATACCAGTGCAGTGGAGCCACATTGAACTGGTGCTTGGAGCTGTGGCCAGGTAAGGCTTTCAGCATCGGCTGTGCAAGGGGAGGCTGCTACCAGTCTGGGAGGTGCTGCATGCAAACAGGTACTCTGAGGGGAATGCACTGCTGGCGTGTGGGCACACATAGGAGGTGTGTGAGGCTGGGGTGGTGCATGCACTGCTGGAGTGAGTCCTCACTGCAGCAAGGCTGTGCTGGGACACCAGGGAGGCATCACCATGAGTTAGAGTGGTCCCAAGAATGCTGTCACTTGCAAGCTTTGGATGTGTCCTCTCCCATCTTTGCCCTCAGTCCCCTTCACAAGTGATATGCCTATTAATTTAAAAGGAAAGAAAAAAGATTGCAAGTCCTGATATGATGTTTTTCTTTACCAAGTGAAATGCTGAAAGCATTAAATGTGTAAAGTGAGGGATGTTGTGAAACGGTTGAGGAATGGCTTTACGTGCAGCACGTATTTGTTGTATTTGTTGTCAGCAGTAGCCACACTGCTGACAGCTGATGATGGTTTGCCATTGGCTCTGGATGTGGAAAAGTGGTCTCAATGACAGCAAACAAATAGATTCCTTACAATCAGATCAAGGCCACGGACTCTTAGCATGATTGCTGTGACAAGGCCCTGTTTTTTGCAACATGATCCATGTATACAAATCCCACATGGAGCAGAAGACAAGACAGTATTTATTTGACATTTCAGTTGAGAAGGAGAATAAGCGTGTTCTGTACTCATCTTTTTTTTTCAGCAAAAACAATTAACTTTGGAACAAGGGCTTTGATCGCTATCTCTGACATCACCTTTACACTGATGTGATCCTATAGGCTGCCGTGGGGTCATTGCTGATTCACACTGGTGTGAGCAGGGAACAAACAGGCTCTGTGCTTATGGGGCAGTGAAGGTGTTTATGTTCTGTGAAAAGAAAGAAAATCGGTTACACATCTTAAGGGGTAAATAAGTTAACCAAGAAATTCAGATGGAGCCAAAAGCATTATAAGCAAGGATACTGCAAGAATGTTCTAACTGTACTGCTAGTTTAAAAATATACATAGCCTAATTAAGTAAAGATTGACTTAGCTATAAATATGTACGGTGATCTTTTTCGTTTTCAAGCTCTAATTGACATCCAAAGGTGAGCAGTGGAATATCTCACTGGAACTTTCAGGGTTTCAGTGTGCCGTATCTTACCGCCTTTGTTGAGATCCTTGCATGAACGTCAATTTCCTTTCCGTTTCAAACAATGTTATGCAGCATGAGAATAAATGAACTCTAAGGACTACAATTACAGGCTAACTGGTGTGAAAGCAGCAGTGAATGCTCACCCGAATATAGCCACAGTGAAATCCTAGCTCTGTCTGTGTGAAGGGGAGCTGACCTTTGTACGTGGGCCAAGGATTTCACCATTCATGACATTTACCAGGCACAGATGTATTTTTTTACATGTCAAGGTAGAATCAAGTCTTTCAATGTCCTTCTCTTTGTGCTCGTTTTATGCTACTGATGCTATTATACCCTCAGTTTCCAGAGGATGTCAGACTCCCAGGAAGGTAACTTGTTTTGATTGGCGGTAAAGTTTACCAACATTACACTTGAGATGGTGTGGGCCTAATCATATCACAGGAGCTCTGGTGTACTCAGCACACAGCTGGGAACGGGCCCAGGCAGCCCTACCAGCCAGCAAGGTGAGCCACTGCATCATCCCCGCCAGCAGTACGGCCACAGGTGGCATTTTAGGGAGTGCTTTTCATCCAAAAAGGAAAGAAATGGGGAACCAGTGAAACCTAAATCTGGGTAACTGTCATATGTCCGTACTGGAAAATTAATTCTGATGACTCCATGTACAACTCTTTCTGTTCAGTGCCATTTCTATTTGGTCTTTACTAATAACATGTGGTGTGTCTTACCGAGTGGCCAGGCATATATCAGAAAGGCTCTGTGTAATAACTAGGCAACAAAAACTTTTAGAACCAGGCCAGTTTTGCAATAGCTGCGGCATTTCCCTAATAAACCCCAACTCACTGCCTACTTTATTAAATGACAAGCTTCTCCTGTAAGCCACGCGTGTGGTTATGTTAAATATTGCCCTGCATTTAACAGTGTGCTACTTTCCTGTCCTACTCTCCCAAGCATAATAGGAGCTGCGGCATTCATTTAACCTGGGTGGAACTGACGGCTGCACTTGTTGTTCCAGAAGGTAATCGCTGTGCTACGTAAAGGATTTATCCTTTTCATTTGCAGTGCTCACAGTAGACTGCCTGTAATTTGAATACAGTCAGTGGGGTGGCTGTAGTAATATTCTTCATGTTGTGGCTGTGCTCACTGCTGGTGTTCTCCCAGCTGTATTTGCGTGGTGAGATGTACAACACAATGATATTTTGCAGAGTGCTGGTCCTGCTTCACCTGTGCCTGCGGGGCTTCCCCATGAGCAGCCAGCACTGGTGGGGCATGCAAATGTGGAGGACATGAGATGGGAGCTGCACAGATGGGAGGAGGTGGCCAGAAGGTACCAACCCTTCTGGCAGGGTGGGAAGCCGTGAGCTGGGAGCGGTGCTGCCTGCTGCTGCAAATGGGCAGGAGAACAAAAAGGGCTGAGGAGGCATCAGAGGGTGAACCCAATGAACTACCAGATGGAGTTACACCAGTGATTAATTTTGTGCAATTACTTGTGCAGAGCTGCACTGGAAATTATTGCAAGATGGATCAAAGCATTAGCAATAGAAAAACAGCATTGCAAAAGTCCAAACTCCTCCTTCCAGTGTTACTCACTTACTTTCCTCTGAAATTATACAAATAGGTGCTTGGATTCCTGCCAGCTCACTGAAGTGGGTAACCAAGGAGTAGCCTGTAGATATACGTGCTCAAAAGTAAACTGCACTGAGTGGTCTGAGATGACCCAGAATGGAAACAGTCCTTGTGCCTCTCCTTTCCGCAGAACTTCTGCTGCTGACAACATCTTGCCATTGCTCTTGGCGAGCAAATGTCTCTAGCTTCTGCTCAGGGAATGTTGGGGCTTGCTGCTGCTACACAAACTCTGGTTTTCCTATGGAAATGCATACATCTTCTGATTAATGTTTCCGTCGAGTTTAGTCCTGGATAAACACGGGGTAATGTCAGAATTCATCAGCAAACTTGCACAATCCCCTTGAAAAAATATTGAAGAAAAATTGTTCCCAGCCTAGAATGAACATTGCAGCCAAAAAAAAAAAAAAAAAAAAAAAAAAAGATATTCTATATAAAAAGTAATTTCTCTCTCTTTCAGAAATTAACGATCTATTCACAGACCTACAGTTTACTTTTCAGTGTCTTATGGCATGATTTGTCAAGTGCTGATTGAATGAAGCCAGCTGCTGCAGTCTTACCAACTGAAGGAATCTGCTGCATGCGAACAAGGAGTAGCAGCAAAGTGTTGAGTCCGGGAAATGATTTCTGGCAAAGACTATAAGCTTTCTTTTTGAGAGGGGTGCAGTTATCACCCTGTTGTTCCCACAGTTCCCTCCTAACTTAGCTTTGGCTGCATCTCCAGAAGGACAGCACTGCTTGGGAAATAAAGGCATTTGAGAGCATGTGCGAGAGAAAAGTAATCAGATGCCATTTTAATAATTTCAATAAGTGCATCTAAGAGATCAGAACATGGTAACAGCTGTATGATTTTTACTTTAAAATGGCTGAACAGAAGGGAAATTAAGCAGTGGGGTTGTTGGTATGAGCCATATGAAAAGATAAGTCCCTGCAAGGTGGCAAACCCGTGTCTAACAGCAGAGTGCCTACTGATTTGCTCTTGTGTTTGTTTACTTCTCTTCGTAATATTTAACACCAGCCCAGCGATTTGTATTTCTAGAAAAGACAACAACAAAAATTCCTGTTCCTACTCTGCCATAGATCCCCGTTTCCCAGATCTGGGGCAGGTTTCCTGTGGAAATAAATCCATTTACTCATCCAAAGCATTTATACCAGGGAGAGCTGATGTAACAAGCAATGAAGCAAGGCCACTGGTCAACATTTTCAAAAAGTTCCTAAAATTAGGTACCTAATTCTATAGTTGGGAACCCAAACACAGGTAGGCAGATTTTCAAAAATGCAACAGATGCTGCCAAAGTCAGCAGGAGCTGGAGATTATTTTTTCTTTGAAAATCAGGCATTTATTTAAATGCCAAAAAATAATTACAGGCTGATGTTGGACATCATGGGCTGAAGGGTTTCGCTCCCTATGCCTGTGTGTAACATAACACTGTATCAGCACTGAGTGCACAGGGCTCTCATGGGGGCGTACTCTGTGCCACATGGCTATAACCCATCTTGCCTGCCTTAGGTACAACAGCCTATTTGGGAATTCAAAACAAGTTTGTTTTCCTCACTGGTCTTGAGACAGGCCCCAAATGTACCCAGCAGAGGCCCAGGGGCTGCTCAGACTTATGCTCAGAAGTACTGGAGGCTGAAGCCAATGGCTGCAAGACAAAGGAAGGCAGACATAGGAAGGACAGCTTTCTCAAGCTATCCTTGTTATTATGGTTATAAATATCTCCAGAAAGAATTATGAGAAAGTCTGTTCTTCCATTCAGCTACACTTACTTATGTGTATACATTGAAACCAACCCCAAGCTGATTATAACCCCTAAAACAAAACATTTGGAACATAAGGCATTTTAATTATATGAGTTCATAATTCTCTCAGTAACAGTTGGCTCTTCTGTTCCTACAGATTAATAAATCCCTGTAAGCACATAACTCATTTCTATTTTAATGCTCTCTCCAATGCAGTTACAACCTGTGACAAATTACAGTTGATTCTTCACAGTTTGGTTGTTTGGCATTTTTTAGCACCTCTCAAGTTTATTGCACTGCAGAATGTATCTTCAGATACTATTCGGATTTTCTAACTTCATCTTTTGGCTGCAATTTTCTCCCAAGCATGGTGGTTTTTTACCACAGAGGCAACCATGTCAGAAGCAGTTGTGCTGCATCACTTAACAGGCAGTAATTACCTGCAGGAATTGCAGGAATCTCGATCTGCTGCATCAGACGTCACTTCTGTGACGATTAATGCTGAAAGGTCTCTTGGAGGTGTCACTAAAAATACACTTTGCTCCAGGCTGCAGCGACAGCACCAAAAGCATAAAGCGCAAAGCGCTGAAGCTCTGAAAGAAAGTGCAGCTAAACGTTTGTCTTGAAGAACCTTTTTTGGAAAACTTTCTGTAGAAAACAAGGCTTGTTCCTATTGCTCTGGGAACAAGGCTTATGTGACAGCACTGTGTCACGCTGCCCCAGGTAAGGATTTTTAAAATCCTGAGCTCTTGTAAGTGTTCCCACTGAGAATGAGGCTGCGATGGAAACTTGCAGTTTTAAGCACCAGAGACTGAGTGAGAGCCTCCGTGACTGCACAGACACTGCAGCCTGCACTCTCACCTGTGCAGACACCGAAGATAATCAGATGTGAGATACAACCTGATAAGAAACCAAGTTTTGCTTGTGCTTGTGCTCCCAGAGGCAAGTGTTGTTTGGGGCTTGGCAGTTAAAGATCTCTTAGTGTTTCTAAGATAATCCTGCTTTTGTGTGATGTGTAACAGCCATACAGTTTTTTAGATGCTTTATGTTTGGTTTCTCAGGTCAGAAGCACATTTATGGTTCTGTCATTGTTCTCAAAGAATTTTCAGGTATGCATAAGCAAATTCTCATGGCTGAACCCCCTAGTGCCATATTTTCTGTGTGTGCTCACATAGTGTACATCATTTGCTTGCTGACTGAGAGGAAAAGTATGAGTCCAAGCCATTTTTAGCCATGGTAGCCAAACGCAGTCCACATCTTTCTTTGAGCTGATCATCCTCATTTTGTTTTTAGTATTATTCATGAACTATTGTATAATTAGATTCTTCCTGTCAGTCTCATTTTTCTGTCTGTGGTGTCTTTGGTTGTTTGCCTGTTTGTTTTAGTTCTGTTAAATGTCTGTGTGGTCAAAAGGGAAAGAGTCTTTCTGTCTTTCTTTGTCTGGACCCAAAGCATGAATCTCAAACATTTCCCTTCCTCAGTGGGTCCAAAAATTATCTGAGTCAACAGGAGAAGCTGACCCTAAAATCTCCTACACAGGCACGTACATTAGGAGCATCATATCACAGCTGCCCTGCTCTCGTCATATCCCTCAGGATTATCCAATTCTCCTTGTGATAAGAGGTTTTCAGGCTGGCACCTACATTTCCAATTGGCCTGAATGCCAAAGAAACAGGAAACTGTATTTGGCCCATTAATTAAGAAAACACAGTAGGAAAAGTACTTGGTGGAAGTGCTTTCCGAGAAGCTGGGCCTGTTTGTGTCCAATGATTTGTTTAAAAAAAAAAAAAGAGAGAGCCAAAGAGAGATTAAGACTTCAAAATGATTAAAAATTAAAACCTATGTGACGCATAACAGCGTAAGGGCTATAGTTGTATTTAAACAGTAGGAAGATTGATTTGATTTTGATTGCAAAGCCAGTATTAGAACAAGCTACAAACTACGTTGCAGTTTTTACAGCAACAATGAGTGGCTGAAGGATGTGATCTTTCTTTCAGATGGCAGTCACCAGTGGGAGGATCTGAAGGTGGCTGAATCATGCCCCAGGTAGTCATGCTAAAATTCTCACATGGGTTTGTTCACTCTACTTGTTGCTCAGTCAAATTCCTCCTTTTCTAATTCTGGATTGCCACATTTGCAATTATGCTGCATCCGGGGAGAGCTCCTGGTCTGCAATAGCCAAGCAGGCCTGCAGCAAAGACACAGGGCAGCAGTGACACAGGCAGCAGTGACACAGGGCAGCAGTGACACAGGGACCGTCGCAAGTCACTCGTGGAGCTCGCGCTGCTCTGCGTCTGTCAGGCTGTGACTGGAAGGACAGGTGTTTGCAGGGCAGATTATCCGCCCCGTATAGTGATGCCCATCTGATAAATGAGAGAGGGAAACAGGCGCAGTTTACACAGACCAAATCGTGTAGAATTGAGTCGTTCTGTGTTTTGTACTTTTAGTAATGACGCTGCTCGATCATCTCTACAAGAAGGAGCGGTTATGCTGCTCCTCGGTGCCTCCGTCCGCAGAGGTCCTGGCACAGCTGGAGAACGGCCTTCAGAGCCGTCGGTGCCGGCACGGACGGGCCGCCCCGGGCCCGACAGAGGAGTGCCTGGCTCCCGGCAGCCCGAGCCGGCGCCTCGTTGCCACGGCAACCGGGCCGCTCGGCGGGCGGAAGTGGGCGCAGCCTATTGGTCAGCACGGGGCACGTGATGCGTGCGGCGGGGCCCGACCGGGCCTGGGCGGGATGAGGGCGGTGTGGGGTGGGCAGGGGTTCGCCGCGCGGCCGCCGCGCCGCCTCTGCCCACGGCAGGGCGAGGCGATCCTCCCCGCCGTGCCGGGCGGGCTGTGATGTTTGCGCCCCGCGGGGCAGGGGGAGGGCAGCGCCCGGCGGGGCGGAGGAGGAGGAGGAGAAGGAGAAGAAGGAGGAGGGCAGGCAGAGGCGGGGCGGGGGCCGCGGCCATGGGGCTCGGCCCGCGGGCGGCGGCGGCGGGGCCGGGCGTGGGGGGAGCGCGCAGCCTTCCGCCGCCGTTCGCTCGCTGACGGTCCGGGGGCGGCCGGATCCGCGAGGCGGCGGTGCCCGGCTCTGCGCCGTGACTCAGAGCGCTCGGCCGGCGGGAAGCGGCTGCGTTTGCGGGCTCCCTCCCGGCGGTTATAAATAGCTCGCCCGGCGCCGTGTCACGGGAGGACACCCGGCGGGAGGCGGGCCCGGCTCGGATCGGCGCGGCGAGCTCCGGGCCAGGCTGCCGGCGGGGCCCCACGCAGCCTCGGTGCGCCCGGACCGCCCGGACCGCCCGCCGCTTCGGCACGGAGCGGTGCTCCGCGGCTCTCTTGTCAAGGAACGTCACCGACGTGCGGGTTCGTCTCGGAGCTCTGAGGAAGCGGGGAAAATGAAGCCGGAACGAGGTAAACGATTTGTCGTGATGAAACGCTGTGTGTTTGTCTGTGGAAATAGCGGCGGCTCGCCGCTTTGTTTCGGTGTTGCCTCTCGGCGTCCTCGTCTCCCCCCGCCCCGCTCGGGGGACGGGAGGCAGCCCAGCCCTCCGTTCGGCTCCGCCGGGCCTGGGCTGAGGGGCTGCCTGGCCGGCCGTGCCCTGAGGAGGGGCAGCGGACGCCTTAGCGAGCCGCTGTCTGTACGGATGGTGCGGTCCGCGTGTCGGACGCAACCGTGGCGCTGAACGGCCGCCGGGCAAGGCAAAGCGGCGGCTGGCAGCGCCCGCACGGGCACACGATGGGCGAAGGGTCCCCCCCCAAAACGCCCTGAGAACGACCAGGACTCGGATCGGGGTGGTTGGGCTGGGTCTGACAACTGCCTGAGCTCCGTTTCCGAAGCAGATGCAGCATAACGAGCGCACTGAAATACTGTTTGCTCCGCGCTGACCTTGCCTCGATCGCTGACACCTGGTCGGACAGAAAAATAGCCTGCCGTCTGCCTGGGTGTTGATAGCAATTCGGCTCCTTGCGGTGCTGCAACAGCTGCTGGTGCCCCTAGAGTTGGAAATAGGGCATGGCTGCTATTTTGGACTGCGCCAGTGCTGCTATTGATTTCTGCCAGGTAAAGAGAGATGATTAAAAAATAAATATTTGTAAGTGCTCGCTGTGTAATTGTGAACGTTAATTAAAATAAAGCCTTGTGGAGATTTTTGGGTTTCTTAAAGTTTTGATGATTCTATTGCTAGCCTGGTGGATTTTGTGTTACAATTTCTTTGGTGTTCTGAGAAACAATATAGCTCAGATATCTGTCACCTAAATGCTGATGCTAACGTGACGTACCTGTGTTAATCAGGTTTGTTAATGACATGTTTGCTAATAGAGACACCGTGCAAGTGACCACTGTCAGGTGGATTAGATGGATGTATAAGCTGTAATAATTACATGCTGTGACAGGAGCACGTGCGTGGTACAGAACTGATCTTCAATGTAGTGCATACATTACTGTGATTTCAATACTGAGGGTGTTGAAATAGGCTTTTGTTTCCTAATTGCTTACCTTCATGTGACCGACTGCAGCAAAGCAGGTTGTGCTCAGGATCTCGTGGGGTTTTACTATCAAACATTGAAGTTTGAAAACTGTCTTGTGGCAGAATGGGAAAAACTTCAAAATCAGATAAAATCCCAACTTGAAAACGTTCTGCTCCAACAATCCAGAACCTCTGGATGACCTTTGTTCTGTTGTTTGTTTATTTATTTTTAAGGCAGAAAATGTTAAAGCAATGAAAACAATTTCAGTTGCTGTACAATGGCTTTTTTAACCCATCTGCTGTAGAGGGAAACAAAATTATAAAGGCAGCAAGTCGCTGCAGTTTGTTTGTCCCTCCCCCTGGAAGCTTCCTGGCAAGCACTGGAGAGCACCTCCAGCCCTCGCTCACAGCAACTGCCTGCAGCCGGGCTGTGCTGCTGCCGTAGGGCCATAGCAAGCACAAAGGGCTGTGGCAGCGCTGCCTCGGTGCCACACGCGGCTCGTGGAGGCACAAATCATGCAAATGTTCACACGTGCTGCGCTCTGCATAGCAGCTGCACCGCAGGATACAGGCAGTCGAGTGTGCAGTCACCTGCTTCCACTCGTGGTGAATTAATAGCAGAGGGAGGCAGAGCGTTGCTCCTGCGGTGCGTGCTTTCCTGCGGGCCTCGGAGGCCCTGCGAGGACTGCAGCCCCACACGCTCAGGGACGAGGAAAGAATCTGACCTGGGAAGACTTGACATCTTGGGATTTTTGTTTGTTTGCACTGGTAGCTGTATCAGAATTCACTTGGAGCTGAGATGCATGGTTCTCGTGATTAGAATTACGCTTAAAACTATAGTTAGTGGGATTGCAATTTCCAGACCTGTTGGGAGGAGGTGCTGTGTGGCCTTTGCTATTGTACTGCCCATATGAGCCTCATTATCACCAATAGAGATGGATGGTATAGGGAGGAAAATGGGAACTTAACGTTGTGGCCACACTCTTAGCAGTGGGAACATGTTAGAGAATATTTCCACTCAAGGAGATGGGAGGCATGAGCAGAAATGAAAGGAAAAGGGTTGTTTTTGTGAAGTAAAGGAATCTGGTCCAAAGGTAAATTTATCTGTTATAAGAAAGTGTGAAAGCTACCGTGATAAACACGTGATATTTGAGAGCAGTGTGGAGGAAGGGGGTGAGGGGAGCTGTAAGGCAGCCCCAAGGAGCAGCGCTGTGCGGTGACGGCTCTGAGAGCACAAGGAGTGCAGGCTTCTTCCTCTGACCACGGAGGCACAGGGCATGGCAGGACATGCCGCACGGCCCCTCGGGCAGCTGGGGCAGTGGCTGCTCTGAGCACAGTCATGGAAATACCTTCATTCCAATACTGCTGGCTGCTCAGCCTTCCCTTTTCTACACTGGCATACAGTGGGCACGTTGCTTTAGCTGAGGCTTCACCAGTGCCAATGCAAAGAAGGATTCAACACATTTTACTGTTTTTGGAGTGATGTTGGAATTTTTTGTCTTTCTGCAGTAACAACATATCAGCTTACCGGGCTTTGATCCATGATATCATCATGGTTTGGTTTGTGCAGCACAGCTGCCGAGTCAGCTGCTTTGTGTTGCATGTTTGGATCTCTGTTTCCTTTCTCAAGTACAAAGCTGTGCTCTTACTTCTATTGAACTTCGGTCTAATGACTTCAGATCGCTTTGCCTGTTTATTGAGCTTGGAGGACAGAACTAGAATTCACAGCAGAGTGCTCGCAGACTCTTCCAGTTCAGCTTTGTTCATAAACTGTATAAACATGCTGTTTCACCATCGGAGTTAATGAAAACATTGCATAATGTCAGGGTGATAGCATACTGCCAAACTCGGATGGCTTGTTTTGTACTCTCAGAGTACACTTGGTGCACAACTGGAAAAAATCTTGTGGTTTAGATGAATCTACAGCACAGCAGTATTTGACTGTGGGAATGTCACACAACATCAACAAGTCCTTGCTATGGACTACATAGCTCTGAGTGGCTGCTCCCCCACCATCTCAGCCCTGCAGGAACAATCAGTTACAGGAAGACAGGCTTGTTTGTCTTTCAGTTCTTCATGGCTGGTTTTAATCACCTCGTTCGAGTCTTTTCTTACTTATTACCTTGCTTTGTTTCTTCCTCTGCTACATTGGCTCATACTTTCTGAAGCATCACTTCCCTCCTTGAGACTATCTTGATTGAGGGAAGTGGCATTCTCCATTCAAGAAAGGAGCAGTCAGTCCGAACATTGCCTTTTCTCCTTTTTTTGCAAGTCAAACTCAGATATGTGCCTCTGGCTCTGTTTGTAGCGATCTGGGCAGACTGTCTTGGCCTTGTTGGGTGAACTGTTATGGGAGGAGCTCCCTCTGATTAGACAGCAGTCTGCTTGCTACCTCTTGTTGGAAATGTGTCTGATGGAGTTCTGGGTTTATCTGTGAGGAATGCTGGAAGAGAGCATAAACTGAGGAGTTGACTGGAATGTTCTTTCTCCTCAGCCTCACAGGAGGAGGAAGGCGGGGGCACGTTGTGAGGCGTGAGGGTGGTGAGCTGAACTGCGTGGTCAGGGCGGTGGAGCTGGTGGTTAGGCCAGGAGGTCGGGTCAGGTCATCAGCTTTAATGAAGCAGACTTATTTCTAGGGCCTGCGTTAACTCTGGAGTAGTATTTTAGAGCTCTGTAGGGCGCTGTGATAGAGCCGCTTCAATTTTATAATCTCTTCTCAGGGAAATGTCACCAGGCACTTAGATTTTCTAGTGGTGAAGCGATGCAGCCAGTAAACAAAGTAATGAAGTGGAAATGAGGTACTTCCTGCTCAGAGGAGCTGTCATCCCCAAAGCGTTCCAGCCACGCTCCTGGCTCAGCTGCCGCAGGTGAGTGCAGGTGGGGTGGCACTGAGCTGGCTGACAGCTTCCTGGCCCCCGAGGAAACTGTGAGGAGCCGTGCTGTGCTCCGGCACGTCGTGAGCACCGTCAGCCGGGCAGGAGCAGAAGCAGGAAGGGGTGGGTATATGCCTGCCTTTCCAATGGAGGTTGCTTTCAAATGAAACAGCTTATTCTTGAAAAGAAACTAAAACTGTTCGGGATAAAACAAATAAACAGCAGCGCTGACAGGTGGTCAGGGCATTACACTCGTTCTGTTTGTGAGGCACGAAGCCATCTAGCCCTAATGTTTTTGGGGAACAGATTTGTCCTGATAGCACATAATGTGTGGGCACAGGGGGGGAGGGTGAAAAACTGGGATATTGGCCTTTTTTCCTTTTTGTTTAGGGGAGAGTCTAGATTCTTTCAATACAACTCTATCCTTGTGCCTATGATGTGGGCATATATGCTGTGCTAGTTTTAGAGGAACTCTTAGCTCTTAAGTGCTTAACTTTTTTTTTTTTTCCTTCAAAATATTGATTTAGGGATACTCATTTGTAGAATTAGAAAACCTTACATTTTGGTGTGAAATACCTGCTTGTATTAAGGCTTACTTTCCTGTTCTGCAAGCTGTCCCTAGATGTCAATGGTGAAGCAAGTCCTTGCTGCAGAACTAGCTCATGCTTTGGAAGAGTGCTTCAATCAGTGTTCAGTATTGGTAGTTCTTCACTGTGCATCTGTTTCTCAGGGTTTTTCTGGTTGTCTGGTTTTGTCCATACTGGCCTCCTTCACAGGGGCTCCTGTTGATAAAGCTGACACTGAGTGGCACTAAAGTGGGAGGTTTGTGGCTGCACCAGCTCCATAGGCTTGGGCTGTGCATCTGACCCTTCAGGCTGTATTCTTCACTAAAGCAGAGGTTCTGGCCTTCCAGGTGAGCTGCTGGGGCTGAAGCACATCAGATGTGATTTCCATTGTTAAGGGTGGTGTTGAAACCATTATTGGACCTGAGGTCTACAAGCTTCTAAATGTTTTTAAAAGTAAGCTGATATTTATAATTTTTGTGAGAGTTGTGGGTTTGTAGCCAAATGAAATACTGCTTAATCAAATTAGAAATCTGTGAAAATGCAACCAAAAGGAACAAGCCAGCTATATGACATTCATTAAAGTAACTTGCTGTACTTCACTGTTTACAAAAAGTTCCTTCATTATTTTGACAAATGCCTGCCAATAGCAACTGTTAAATGGTGGTAAAATAGGCACAGCCTTGCACTCAGCAACAAGTTTCTGATACTGGTCAGTTACTAGGAACTCTTTTAGTCAATTAGGTCTTCTGGTTTATCTGCAGTTACAGCTTTAATAAATACTTTCTCAGTCTTGATATGATACTTACAAAGAATTTGCTTTAGAGGTCAAGGGTGTCTCCTGTTATCTTTCAAGCTGATGGTAAATTAAGTCTTTACAGGTCACTTATATTTAATATTTAGGCAGAATATTTTATTAAGCTTAAGATGTCTTAGATATGCATGTACAACTGCATGGTTGCCTTTGAACCACTGCATGCGGAAACTTCATGTGTGAATAGGCAATAAAGCTTGTCTGTAAGCCTGGGTGCAAATGCAGTTGGACTTTGGAAGACTTCATGCTAGTTATAAAGTCCTTTTTTTTTGCTTGTCACTTGCGGGCTGGGATGGATATAGCTACAAGTGCGCAGCCAGGTTTTCTTCTGAGGTATGGTAAAAAAAAAACAACGTCCTTTTGGGATAAAGAGAACTTATCTGAAATAAGGCCTCTCTGCTTGCGCATGTGACACGTCATCTGTTTCATGTTCTGCACCCTGTGAAGTTGGGGATTTTTCCATTACGATGGTGGAACCAGCAATGGGTAAGTAGGCCCATCTTAGCGTGTGAACTTCTGAAGTGAGATGTAGCTGACTGCTTATGCTGGTGTAACGCATTACATACAGGTGCTGTGCACACAGGGTTTGCTTTTGCCCGCTGATAAGCCTTCAGGATTTCTAGGGCACATTTCATAGTTCCCAATGCTGCAACAAATGAAGCTCCCTTCTCAGGCTGCTGTGCGAGTGTCATCTTGTCAGTAGCTGTAGTGGGGAAGGAAGGGCAGAGAGGTGAAGGGCTGGAGATGGTATTAGCTTGCGCTCACGGTGTCTCAGTGCTGCTGTGGGAGGTGGTGGGATGGTGTGCCAGTTTGGTGACTGCTGGGGTTGGGGAAGAAGAGGTGCAGGAAGAGCTGCCATGGCCAGCGTGCTCTTGTTGCTGAGCAGTGAGAGCCCTTCTTTCTCCCCAAGCAGGTATTGTGCTTCTTGGCTCCTTGCCATGGCACTGGCCCAGCAACCTCACTGAAACCCTGGTTCAAGCTCCTACTTCTAGGCAGGCTAACAAGTTTGGTGGAAAGCTTTAGCTACGGATTTGGAGGAGCACAGGTGGTTAAGGGTAACATTTAGGTAAACATTTGTGGCAAGTGGTCACTGACATAACGTCACGTTAACACGGACATGTTGGGTTGAATCTCCCCTAGGACTTGTATGAAGTCTCAGGTATCAGTGCATTTTGCCTACATGTTAGCAGTGAGCATTTATAAGACAGCTTCAGGAAGCCATCCTATTTACTTGCCCATTTTTATCACAGCTTTTAGTTAGGCTTTTAATTCTTATCAAGTAACTTGAATTGAGGGCAAGGGGAAGAGAACAGATGGATCAGGAAGAGAACAACTTCAGTAAATATTCTGATGATACGGAGTAAAGGAAGGGGAGTTTCCTACTGGTAGAAGCTGAATAGGGACAAAAGATGAATATGAACTGAAAATGCAAAGAGATTAGCAATAGCTCTCTCAAAAGTCAAGCTCTTTTTTCCCTTGTATTTTTTTTTTTTTTTTTTTTTTTAAGATTCTTTAAGCAAATTTCCTATGCAGGCTTTCCCACTTCAAGATGCCTTTTAATGAAGCGTGGCTTTGTTTTGCTTTATTTTGAGGGGGAAATTCAGCTTCTCCCTTTTGAATCATGTTTTATTCAAATGGATGAAGGCATTCTGCTTTCTGTGAGAGGCTGTGGGAACCAGAAAGTATCTGGAGAACTGGAGTACTCACTGCCAGCTGTTAGGGCAGAAATGCCTTCAGCAGTTTAATGAAGGAAGGTGTGGAAGGCCCTTCTTAGTAACGTGCGTGATGTCAAAAAGTGAATGAATATAACCAAGTAGCCATTGAGGAAGCTGAAACAGGACAAATAGCGCCAGCAAAGTTTTAAACTAGAGATCAGATTTGCAAGAGTGTGGGATGTTTAAATCCATTTACACAAGTAAATGGGGCTGTAACGCCAAGGAATGTGAAGGGGAAAAGGTTGAAGGCATTCTGAGAAGAACTGCTGGAATACACACATGCCTTATATTGAGTGATGAAGTTCATTAAAATTGGCCATTTTCCTTCTACCTTTTATCATTTCCAATGGGTAGTTTTACTGATTGTAAAGAGTTTCTGTGAGAAAAGATGGTGGATCAATTAGAAAAGGTTAAGTGGTGATGCTTGATAGGCACAGTATGCTCTTTCATCCTGTCCTCATTCAGACAATGTATTGTGGCTTTCAGGTCTGTGAATGTTGTAGGATGATTTTTATAAGCTGGCTCTGCTCATCCTCAGCTAAGCTCCTCCTATGAAATTTTGAGCAGCTTTACAATATGTGTTCATATTTTTTTCCTTCTTAAATCAGAGTAGTGAAACTGTTAGTATCTGCTATCAGCTTCTCCAGGTGGTTTATAGACTGGGTGTAGTCTTTTTTACCTGTTAAATTTAACTTTAAGCATCAGAAAAAAAGATAGACCATAAATTAAGACTGGGTGGCGTGTGTTACTGAGCTCTCACCATGCGTTGCACCAAGCATGGTCACGAGCTGACCTTTGTTCTGAGGAATGGAGTCCCTGGGGGAGAAGGAAGGGAAATGGGGCTGTCTGCATGAATGCTTAATGCCATTCCTCCAAACAGCAGCAGTATGCCAGTGCATTTCACTGCATTTCTGCAGTGCATTTCTCCCTCGAGGAGAGGAGCTGTAGGCCAAATTGCTGGAGTGATGGTGGCTGGGAATTGGTGTCAGAAGGGGCAGAAGCAGGAGGAGCTCATCCAGGGGCTGCGTGTGGCTATGGAAAGGGGGCCAGCATCAGCGCTTTTGGAATTCTATGGCTGAATGAAAACTCAGGAGGTTCAGCTCTGCAGCACAGGGCAGTGCTGTGATGCCTTGGGGCTTCTGCAGGCTGCCTCCATTTGGGCTCTGTGGTGAGAAGATTTTGACATTCTGCAGATGAATAGTTTAATACAAGAGGATTGTTTTAAACAAAAGGTGCGCTGATAAGAGTGTGCTTTTGTTTTGGCTTTGTCTCTGTGACTGCCAGACCTGTGTAAACACAAAGTGCCCTGAAGTCCCTTATGCTCAGAGCCACAGGAGCCATGCATTTGTGTCCTGGGTGGGATGGGGAGGGCTGGAGCCCCAGCTGAGCTCTGATCCAGCTGTTAATGGGCATCCTCTGTGGGCCAGGTGCTCTGTCATGAGGGCTAGTACAATTATATCTATGCTGAGTGCCTTGAACTGATACGTTGCAGATGTGATGCGTAGCTGAACTACGCTTGGCTGGGGTTTCCAGCTGTGTGAAATGCAGGGGCTGCCTATTCGCAGAATCACAGAATTGTAGGGGTTGGAAGGGACCTCTAGAGATCGAGACCAACCCCCCTGCCAAAGCAGGATCCCTAAACCAGGTCGCACAAGTAGGTGTCCAGGTGAGACTTGAATATCTCCAGAGAAGGAGACTCCAAGTTCTTGCCGAGATCTTTTCCATCTTAGTGACTGTTGCCCTGTTTGTGGCAGTGGCAGGGTTAACACACAGGCCCTTTATCTGGCTTATTGCTGGCTGTTTCGCACAGTATTAGAACGGCAAGGGTATTATTGGTGTGCTAAGCGCAGGCCCTTTCTGATGGTGTCATGTGCAGCTCAGGATGAAGTCCTGCATGTATCTCTGTTTATTGCAGCGTGTTTGCGTTTGGCCATGCAGTCGCTGTCCTGTTACCGTATGCATCTCGTGTGCCTCTCAAGCAGTGTGTGGAAAAGTGTAAGATCAAACCAGTACATGACCGGCACGCTTTTGGGGAATGGGGCTTATCATGCGACGACTTCTACACGGAGCTGGCTCTGGGCAGCGGGCCCACGTAAAGGACTGGGAGCCGGCACCGCGGCTCGGCCTGCCCCTGGTCCCGCCGCCTCGACCTGCCCCGCGGAGCAGCCCCGGAGGCGACCTCGCAGCCGGGCGCGCTCCCGGCGCCGCGTCCGCGCTTTGTGCCTTCAGCCTCCTTTCCCCCCCCCCGCGGCCGAGAGGCGGAGGAGCCGCCCGCTGCCAGGGGGCCGGCGCGGCCGGAGCCAATCCGCGCCCGCCGCTGTTGCTATGCGCGCCCCTACTCTGCCCGGCGGCCGCGCGCCCCGCTGCGCGCCCCCGCGGCGGCTGGCGGCCGGTATGGACAGAGCGCCGCGCGGCCCAGGTGTGTACGGAGCGCCGGGGCTCGGCAGCGGGCGGGCTGCGGGGCCGGGGGCGGGCGGGCGCCGTGCCGGGGGTGGCTCTGCGCGCGCCCGCTCCGGCTGCGGGACCGCCCGCGAAAAGTTAACCCCGCGCGGCTTTGTGCGGGAGCCTGCCGAGGGCTTCGGTCGGAAGGGATCGCCGTCGGTGCCGCGGCAGCAGTGCTACGCCGCCTGTAGCGCGAGGGGTGCGTTTGGAGCGGCGAAGCCGGGAGGCTGGTGCCGGGCCTGCCGGCGGGTTGCCGATTGCGGCTGCCGCTTCCTTGCTGGGGGGACCGAGCCACCCCTGCCCGGAGCCCCGCGGCCCGGCTGGGTTCCTGCCCTGCTCTGCCCTGCCACGGAGGTCATGTCCTTTTTTCTCTCCTCCAGCAGGAGGAAACTTGCAGTGTTTTCTTTTCTGCTGGAAACAATGCACGAAAGCATTATCGGTCCTCTGCCACTGCTAGGTTGTCTGGGGGCGAACGAAGCTGATGCAGATGTGTCAGCGTTGGGGGCAACTACGAACGTATATTTTCAGTTAGCAGCTTAGTGTCTGCTCGAATCTGGGCTGTGGAGGAAGGTAATTAAATAGCATACTGAATCCAACGCTAAATCGAGAGTGAGCCTTCCTTTTTTATTTCGAATGCCTCTCGGGATGCTGGTGCTGCTGGGGCTCGGTGGGTGCCTGCATTCCCACCCAGGAGCAAGGGCTGTCTGGCAGCCCCTGAGCTCAGGTGTTCCTCTCCTGGCATGGGACAGGGGGCTCAGGTGGCGTGTGTGGGAATGTGGTTTTGGCTCACCCAGATATCGCCCCTAAGTACTAGTGAGGAGTTTTGGAAGAGGACAAGGGGGAATTTCACTACTGTTGCATTATTTTGCATTTCAAATGCGTTGATTTAATGTGTGCTGTTTTGCACCCTTATAGAAAATGGTCATGTTTTTGGGGGAGGCATACTTAGAACGTTCTGTTAAGCCTTTACGTTTTGGTGCTTTGTGGCATTTTAATTTTTTGGGTACCGGAAGACCATTGAAGCTCCATAGCATGACTTAGTTGCATTGGTAGCTGAGCTGTGCTGTGTAACCAGTTCTAAAACCACCAAAACCTTCTCTTTTATGCACTCAGGATTCGGTTGCAGACTCTGGTGTCCATTTTAAACTGAGCAGTCTCCTGCACAGCTGTAACGTTCCTGGTTATCCCCCTAAATAAAGCTTAAAAACAATTTATGGGCTTGGCCGCTCTCCCAGACATTTTTCAAATGAGAAGTGTATATTGTCTCTTTGTAACTTTTTTACTTTTGCAGGTTACTGTTTAACCACTTAAGGGCAGGCCTTGTAGGTGAAGGTTAATAGCGTTGGAAAAGTTACCTGAAGAGCTTCGTGCTACTTCATCGTCCGTTTGGTCTCTGTCCTTTCCAAGTTCCTTGTCTTTCTGATGAAGAAGCAGTGCTTGCCTTTGGCCTGCTGGCCTTGCTTCTTTCCCTCCGTCCTGTGCTCTGAGTAACCTGGACTGCTAGTACTAAAGACACTCCTGAGGCTGAAGGCAGCCCTGCTAGCTAGGGGGAGGATTTGGGGTGGTCAGGCGTGTTCTGACAGAGCTCCTTGGGATACATTACCCACCGCTGAGATGGCAGCGAGCAGACTGTAACATCAAAGAGATCTGTGAGATGGAGTAGAAAAGCGTAAAGAGAAGATGAATGCAGAAAGGAACGGCAGTTCTACAGGTCAGATTTTACATGTTGTGAAAATGGTTTCCTGTGGGTTTCTTGTTTTGTCTTTCTGTATTTCAGACAAAATAATTGGATTCACGATGTACATTCTTCACCTGAGCACATTTTCTAACAAGCCCTCTTTTTTTTTTTTTTCAATTGTGTGTGGTTTTTGGTTGCTGTTTTTGTTAAGTACCCCTACAGCTAGTTCTGTTCCAGCAGGAGTGCTGCTCAAGCTTTAGGTTAGTAAGAGCAACTTCCTTCTGACTCGATGGTTCTAATAAAGTTCTGAGGGTACCAGCTTCTGCTCAACCCGCATTCTACATGCTTCATGTTTTGTGTGTTGTCCATTCAAATAAAATTCTTGAATTCTTGAATGTTTCTATCTTTTTCCTTGTAAACATTCTTTTAAAGCCTTGTTATTAGCAGTGCATTTGCACTGTTTGGTTTGTTTCTCACTTTCTTGTTTTTCAGGTATTCTGGGGAAGAAAAAAAAAAAAACCAAAAAACAGCTCAGCAGCATTAGTAAGTGCCTCACATGTAGACAGAACTGTGCCTAACAATTCTTCCTCAGTGTGCCTGTATTTATCTTGGGCTTAGATGTGCCATCCGTGTTTGGATAGCTTCCTGGACTTGAACCAAATCTGTGGAGCTGGCGGGGTTGGATAGTCAGAGAGCTGCCCTGGGTGTAATTCATGGAGCCCTCCCTTGTGAAGCTGAGTATCTCTGATGGATACATTTCCTGAACATGGCAAAAGAAAAAACCTTTTTATGCACACTGGACTGTTTGACTGCATCTTCCTCTTTGGAACCAGAAGTAAGGAAAGGTCTGTTTTCTTGTTTTGACACAGTATCACATGAGTTTCTGAGCCTTTGCATTATACTGAATCTGTCCTACACATGTGCAGTGTTATCTGCAGAATCCCTCATCTCAGTGGAGTCAGAAAAGGCATCTTAACCATGGCTCTCTGCTGCAGTTCTTGCTATGGTGAAACTGTGCATATAGCAGGCTGGTGGTGTGCATGTCATCCAAGTGAAAGACTAGATGGAAAATATTTTGTTGTTATTCAGATGTGTGATTTGGTCTTGTGATGCTCTGCAATGCTCGTTCCATATTCCCACA
This sequence comes from Centrocercus urophasianus, assembly GCF_019232065.1. NCBI lineage: Eukaryota > Metazoa > Chordata > Aves > Galliformes > Phasianidae > Centrocercus > Centrocercus urophasianus. Next base: position 11,224,645 of record NW_024884789.1, on the reverse strand, counting down.
TAAACACCTTTCTTTTTTTTTTTTCCATCACTGTAATTTTAGGGGTCTGACCTTTACTGGCTGTACCTGTAAGCAGAATGTTTCAGCGTATATATAATGCAGCACTTCCTTGTTAAGTGACAAACGAGGGCTTCTTGCCAATGGCCCTGTTAGATGTTCCTATTCCTAACTGATTTTATTTTTTTCTGTTGAGTAGTTTTGGTAGCAGTAAATGAAAAACAGTCATGTTGTTCCTTTTTGGCAGTGTGTGGCTTCCCACTTGCTTGTGAGAGCAGGATGAGCAAAGAGCAGCCAGCCTGACCAGCTGTCCCAGCACTCAGTCAGTGCTTTGCTTTAGGTAATGGATTTGAACGAAGATACTGAGGTCAAGGTAAAAGATTTCAAATACCAAATGATGAGCTTGCAAGTATGACAACCAAGTTTTTGTTTTCTTAGTATGTAGAAATAGTAGATGAATGTATTTCAGATCCTCTTTGGGGATACAAGGCAATATTTCCTTGCTAGTAACACATCGTTGAGTCTACACTGTTCATATTCTGGAGGAAAGTTAAAAACCTGGTTTCTTCTGGGAAGATGAGACACTGAAGATCAGGAGATGGTGTGGAAGTCAAGAGTATAAGTGGGGTGTGCTTAAATGGGAGTGATACAGCATGTCTTGCAGTTCAGCCATGTACCATCTTTCCAAATTGAAGTTTTTTGAGAAGAAAGCTGCTACTTCCAGTGTCTGCATAAGCATATGCCTTTTCATTGGTGAGAAAGGAGAATATTGACCAGCAGGCTAAGTCTGGCAGTGGTGCTCATTCTACCTGGAAGAAAACTGAGCTCTTAGTTGAATTTTCACATTCATTAGGAGTTCACAAAAAGGCTGAAGGTGGGGCGATGGGTTCTGCAAACTTAAATGGCAGGCAGCAGTGATAACAAGCAAGACTGTTGTTAAATAGTTAATAACAGATGGCTGAACTTCTGATGCAAATGATCAGGCAGAGCAAGAGAAGTTCTCTGCATCCTGACCCAGTGACTCCTTGCTGTTCCCATGGCAACTAATACATTTTTCCAGTTTCAGCAAAGTTTTTGGAACCAAAGAGGACTTGTTGATTTTACGGCTTTAAAATAAATTTAAAAGGCAGAGCGGAGCAGCTGGAGGAGAAAACATAAACTAGGAGAACGTGGATGTGAATTCCTAGAGATCTTGGTGTATTTTTGTTCCTGTAAGATCTTTTTGAAAAACATCTGAAGTACTGTGCATGTTGAGAAGCCTGTCAGTTAAAGCATACATTTAAATGTGAAAGTTAATAATCTGAACAGATCCACCTGAATTCTTTTCATGTAACCTAACATGAAAATTACCTGTTGCTACAGGGAGAGTGCTGAAAGGGATGAAGTGTGGAGGAAGAGGAGGTTTTTGGTGTGGTACAGAGAAGCAAAGTAGGGCTGTAGCTCATGGGATGGATGTGGCTTTTTGTCTGTGGCCATAGAGGAGCTGGAATCTCTGCTGGCCACTGCACAAGGTAGGGCCTTCTCTGCTCCTTTTGTGGGGCAGAACTGTGGAAGACTAGAAGAGCGTTGTGGAGAAACATTGCTGCAGCTTTCCTCTGTTCATGCTCTTCTTGCAAATGTACCTGTGCCTGACTGCTGGGAGCAGCATGTTGGAAGGACCCCAAGCGTTAACTTTCCTATGTGTGATAGCAAAGCTGCTGTGCAGTTGCTGTATGTGCTGTGGTTAAATTTGAAATAGAAAGTTGATGATCTCTCATCAGGTCAGGATCCCTGAAAAGGCATTTGTGAAGGCTAAACTACATGGCACTGAGACCACTGCAGAAAAGTGCTTCTGAAGCAGGTTTTAGCCTGTTCCCCTGGGAAGGCCATGGCCAGGGTCTGGGAATACTCCTGAATGTGAGTCATTTCTCACAAAGCATAAACAATCTATTGTAAGCCTGCTTTATCAGTGTTCTTGAGAACAGTTTCTTCAGCTGCTGCTGTTCCTGAGATACATTTATGACTGCAGGTCTTACATTGTGCCAGAGGCTTCTTTAGAGAGTGAAGAAAGTCCTTTACATACAAGCATACTGAACCTGGTTGCTTACCTTGATGGATCAAATCATTCTTCAGCCACACTATTACTTCTAGAGAGAAAGGAAGCAAACTTCTGGAATTCTGATCTGGTGATCAGCACTTGCTGTCTGTGATACAAATTAAGAGTCCCATTCGGGTACCAGGGCTGTGTTTTGCTGTGCATTGTACAAATGTGGAAAAAAAGACTGTCCTCACCTTGGACCTTATGCAGATATCCAGCAAGGAAATCAATGCTTCCAAGAGAGGTTTGTAAGGAAACAAAGGATGATACTGATGAGGCAGATAAACTGATCTCAGCATTGTTTTGCAGTTTGTACTTCCCATCTGTGGGTAAACGTGGGAGGGAGGGAAGCACAGGTACTTGATGGACTTGAAGCTAACGTCAGGCTAATTGGCACCAAAAGTTTAGAGCTTCAGTGAGTGGGAGACAACAGGAATGTTGGCAAGTCCATGGAAAATCTTGATATTTTTTTTCTGTCTTTTAAGTGACTTGCTCATTACGTAGAAAGATGTCATCAGAAAAACACAACAAGGTGTATTGAGAATCAGAAAAGACAACAGGAAAATAGGGTTTCCTGTGAGGCACCAGCCAGGCGTACCTTCCTCTTCAGGTTGGCTGCTGGTGAGGCGTAATCTTTTCTGTCCTCTGCACACTTGTTTCCAGTGCTGGGTCCCATGGGGAGGGTGGGCCCTGCTGGTGCTGCCTGGAGCAGGAGCTGTGCTGGCCCTGGGGCTGCTCCCTCAGGCTTTGCCCAGCCAGAGCCTGGGCTTCCAGCTTTGTCCTCTCATACTGCACAGAGCTCCTGTCTGTGGAGCTCCAGGGTTCGTGCACTGCTGTCAAATCCATGCACTGGAGATGCAGGCTGGTGTGGCAAGATCCAGGGAGAGCCCTTTCTGCACATCAGGGAAAGGGTGATGGTTGGTTGTGAAATCCACCTGTATGAAGCACTTCATTCTTTCTCTTTTTTAAAAAGCATCCTCTCCAAACAACAAAGCTGTGTGTTGTGGTTGCTTAAAAATAATGAAACTTATTTTCTTTATAGATTTGTATCAGAAAATCTCCTGGTTTGTATCAGAAAAATGTGATCTCCTGGTGAAAGAAAAGTGGCTGTTGCATACTTGGGGTTGGTGTTGCTTATGGGACTTCTTTGGTCTGACGCTCAGCTGGAGCATCTGCAGGCATTTGTGTCTGATGAAGCGATGGGTGGGCAGAGCCTTCATGTTGCTTATGTGCAGTTGACAGTGACTCTGCAGCATTTCTGAACTGAAGACAACTTGGGGCAATTTCCCCTAAAAGAAAAGAAAGTAATTTTGGCATCTTCTGTTTGAAGTTTAATTGAATACTTAATTCATGTGTTAGTGTATTTTCTGCTGGTTTCAAACTCAACACTTTTTCCCCATTGCATACTGTTGATTAAATATAATGTGTAAGTCATCGAGGAGAATCTAGGCTTGCTTTTATTTCTTCATCACTCTTTGCTTCTGTGAATTGTTTTGCACAAAAGACAGAAGAGCTGGTGGAGGATCTTGGGCCTCAACTGGATAGAAACATTTATTCTCCATACACTGCTTGCTTTGCTATTTTTAGCACGCTGTTTTCCCTTCCTTGTGATTCATTGCTCTGTGCCTTGGCTTGCAGGTCACCTGGCTTTGGATGTGCAGAGCAGGGCCGGATCTCCGCTGGCACAACAGTGCTGCGACCCGAGGTGCTGGGTGCTGCTGTGCTGGGGCGGCTCTGGAAGGGGTGGGGAAGGCTGAGCCCTGTGCCTGAGATTCTCTGGAAAGTATGTTCTAAGAATAGGCGGTGCGGGGCGTTACAAACCCACGTGCGACGGGGAGCAGGGCTGGGCTATGGGTGATGTGAGGTCAGAGCCCACGGGCCGGCCGGCCCCTGCCTTGCCTCTGCCCTCGTGGAGGGACGGCTGTTTTGGACGGATGTGCTGTGAGTGCAGCGCTGCTATTCTTGCTCTAGCGGTGTTAATTTTAGCTTTCAGATGAGTGTCTGGGACTGTCAGAAGGCTGTTCTGCCCTGTGGGATCTGGGTGGTGCTCCTGGGAACCAGCCCTCAGGCCACAGCGTGCTGCCTGAACAGGGGGCAGAGGGTCAGCAGGCGTGCGTGTTTGTAAGGCAGACAGTTGGTGAGATAGCAGCGCTCATGTGGGCTCTCTTCCTAAGAGGATACTTTCCAAGGAATGTATGTATGGAAAGCCTGACTGTGCTGGGAGCATCTCTTGTGCTGGTGGTAACACCAGAGCTGTAGCAGCGACCCGTTTGGGTGAGGATCAGAACTCGTGCCCCTGAAGAGCTGACATACTAATCATGCACATGGGAGGACTCAGCTTGTAATAGCATTTTAATAGAGCTGACTGCTTTAGCCAGAAAATTGGACCAGGTCATCAGTGTTGTTTTTTTTTCTCCCCAAAATAACTCATTTCTCTCATCCTCCCCATCCCACATCCTTTTCTGGCTCATTGGTTTGCTTTTTGATGCGTGCCTCAGTAAAGCTGAGAAGTTGCTGTATTTATTAAAAACACGTACTGATAGGTAACTTTGAGAGAAGTTCATCATGCAAGAGGTCCCTCAGTACTCTTGGGAAACTGTTCCCATATCTTTGCTTTGTGGGCCGAGTGTTGGGTGCTGGTTTCCCATAACGTGTGGCTCACTGTTCAGAGGGATTCCCCTGGCTCTTGCAGCTGTGGCATCCCTGTTGATTCCACCCAAAGTGAGTCAGCATTGGGTGTTTGGATTTCACGTTGCATTTTCCAAATTTGCTCTGGTTTATTTTCGAGAGTCCTGGCTATAATCTGAAGCACGTGTCACGTGTTGTAACGGTTCTTTTCCTTGCAGTAACCTTAGGGAACAAAAACACCAGCTCGTGTCTGTGGTGCAATACCAGGTGTTTATGAAACAAAGTGGGACCTGTGCTCGCACACTGTGCAGCTGGCATTCACTGAGGACTTCTGCGTGCTCTCACTCCAGGTCTGTTCAGTTCCTTAATGACTCTTCAGAATCACTTGCTCGGTCTTTGAGAACTGAAGGCTCTTTACATTCCTCCTCAAAAAAGAAATGCTATTTTATCCGTGTTAGCAGTGAAACAAGCACAAGAACACTTGAAATTACATTGTCAAAGTTTCTAAGTACTGTAATTATCTAAGGTGATGAGATAAAGTCTGAAATACCTCAAAGACACTAGCATTTAGTGTTTGTGGGAAACCTTGACTTAAAACAAAAGAGGCTTTTTTTGGCACGTCTGTATTGCTGTGCACGCTGTTCCCAACTACACTGGCATATATTGTAAAGATGTAAAGGGACAGAACAATGAACTGCAGAGGAACTCTGCAGCATGGGATACAAACGCATGGTTTAAGTAGAGGGCTGCTCTGGCAGCTCTTATAAGCACTAAAATACCTACTGTAGGGTTTTAAGCAACACTCCACAGTTGTTTTTTTTTTTAAGGCACATCTGAGACTGATTTATTATCACAAATTGTTGCTTTACATCTTCAGACCAATTCTGTATAAAATATTGCAGAAGTCTGCAAATAGTTGAATCATTGTCAAGCTCGATTGTTAAACAAATTAAAGAGGAAACTTACGTCTGCGGTGCTGAACTGTATTGTGTTTAAGGTCTCACATAAAATTTCTGGCATCCATTTTTATTTATATATTATAAAAATTCAGTCACAGCCAGAACTTAATGCAGAGCTGCTGCCGACCTGTTTAATGGAGGGATGCGGTGGCGTCCAACTGGAGTCAGACCTCCCAGTACTGAACTGCTGCAACTGCTATATGGTGTTACGCCTGCACGAAGAGGTGAGTGCAGCCAAACACGTGTAATTTTTCATTGTGAATTGTTAGGCTTCCATTGAAAAGAAAGCAGCAGTTGTGGGGCTGCAGCAGTGTGGTAGTCACAGCTACCTGCAGGTCAAGCAAGTTGATGGAAGCCTTCAGTCTGTACGTGTGGCTGCAGCCAAGTCGGTTCTCAAATGAGCAAGTTAGAGCAATGAAGCTCCTCTCTGCCTTCCTCATCTCTGCACAGCCCCTGCTGAGGGATGAGACTTTGTCCTTCTAAGAGGGCTCCTTCAGAATCAGTTATTGAAGGAGGCCTGAAAAGATGGTTGAATGGAGATTTAGAGGTCTCATACAGGAAAATCTGTCTGTACTCGAATATAAGGATGCTCGCTTGTTTTCTGGAGTAAACCTAAAGAATAAGGAATAAGCTTTTGCATCTTCCATAAGCTTAAGGAGGCTCTGTTTTCTGTCCTGGGGTGATGTGCTGCCTCGTTCCCAGCTTTGCTGGTTCCCAGCCCACCTGGGGGCTGCAGGTGCACGCTGCTGGTGGAGCTGGATGCTCACCTGGGGCTCGGCTGTGCACCCTGCTCCTGTGAACCAGCTAGGTTCACAGAACAATTTTAGCAACTTATTTTCACTATAATCAAGCAAAATTTGTTCATTCTGATACAATAATGTAGACTGGTGTGCATATTTGTTTCATTGTGTTGTAAGGTTTTGTGCAGATTTTTTCGTGCGTATCACATTTAACCAAGTGGCAATCTAGGAAATCCTAATGTAAAGGAAAACACAAATTGATGTGTTTTTAATTAAGTGCATTACTGAGGCAAAAGTCCTTTTTGCTTTCAGTGCCTACCTGATTATAGCATGTTAGTACAAGCAGCATCTTTTGTAACTCCTTCTGTCGAGTGCTAGCTGTGGGATCAGCAAAAAGTGTGTATTGCTCCAACCTGCTTACATGTGAAATGCTAAACATCTTTTCAAATGTCAGCATTGAGGCTCTTACAGCTTCACAGTAACGTTCCAGCACTCGTTTACCTGGGTTAGGATACAGTGCAGCAGCTGTATTGTGGAATAGACAGCTTTTCTTGCAGCTCAGTGAATGGAGGGTTGGAACTGAGTTTGAAACTCGCTGCCTGTTTTCAGGTATAGTCTTCCATTACATAAATACAGACCATGAAATCATAACGACTGCTCTGCTTCTCCATTTGTCATTTCCTTGTGGAGTGAGAAACAATTTGGCTCACATCGTTTGTTCTTAAGTGTTCCCCTTCTTTTCCCAGTTTAGTGAAAATAAAATCAGTTTCCCTGACCAAAATACTGACGTTGGATCTGGAGTTTGGTTTGGTGGAATGCCAACAAGTCAAAAGTAGCAGGCTAACCTGATGTTGCTAGGTAAAAATAGAAGGCTACAGTTGGGAAGAGCAGTGACTCAGTGAGCAGTGTGGTGATGGCAGAGTAGGATGTCAGCCAAGGCACAGGAAGCGGGATGGGAACACCCAGAGCAGTTCACAGTCTGTGTTTTGCACTCAAAGGGAGTGGTTTCTGAGACTGCTGCCGAGCGTTTCAGCTTGAAATGAATTAAACTGCTTTTGTTCTGTACTCACTGAACAGTTTGACCCTGAATAGATTTTAGCAAAAACAGTTCATGTGAACTGTACTTTTTTTGTCCAGCCTGATTCTAAGCCTGGTGTCTTTTCAGTGACTTCACGTGCTGCACAGCTGGCTCTGGGTGAGTTCCAAGGCAGAGGTGTGCCCAGCAGAGCTGCAGCAGGTGGGCAGTGCAGTGATGGGGGGCGGCGTCTGGTGGTGCTCATCCATTTGTATGGCTCTCTAGTAGCTTCATTGGCTGCCATGGAGTCATGTCTCATTTTTTAAAATTACCTGTTAGAAGGTGATGTTTTGTTGTTCCTTCTTTTTTTTTTCTTTCTTGAGTGTAAATGGTTGTAAGAGCACCAAGGCATTTGTTTGCTGTTCTTCTATACAGAACTAAGTAGATCCAGCACTTGCATAGCTTCTAGTCTACTTCATTGAGCATCAGTCCCAATTTAGTGTTCTGTGCTGCCATTTCTTGCCTGCATCTGAGGTGCTGCAGTGAGCAGGTCATGGTTCAGCTCGATGCTCTGGGAAATGTAAAGAGGCAGTAGAAATGCCATGAGGTACTGCACTTCTGTTCCAGGAGTCAGCCTACTGCAGGAGTCAGTGCTGGAGGGGAGTCTATAGAGCATTCCTCAGATAAGGTGAGTCACCAGTTCATTGCATTTTCTAGAATTTAAGTAAACTTAGCTAATGGCTTGTTTCATGAAAGGCATAGGCTGGCTTATGGTTTTGACTCTTGATAGCTTAAATTATACTTAAACCCTTAGTATTGCAAGGCCTGTGAGCTCTGTGACTTCAAACGTAATTACGGGCTTGAAGCATGTAGACACAACATCCAGAAAATGATGGATTTTGGAGGTTCAAGTGCAGCTTTCTTTGAAGTAGAGCACAACGTGGGATTAGTTAACTGAAGCATCCATAGGTCTAATTCCAGAAGAGAAGCTATTAGTCAAATGTTTACATTGTGTTTCATTTCCTTTACAGTAGTCTTTTGAATCCCTGCCTTACTCTTAAAACGCAGAGCTACCTTTAACCCAATTCTTGGAGGAATGAGATAATAAAACCCATTTGTTGGCTGTTAGCAGGCCATAGAGCCCATGCTGAAATTTGAATGTGCCTTGCAGAGCCTCTGCTAGGAGGAGATGGGAACTCCTTGTTCCGACCCTTGCAGAGCGGCCACTGCTTCCTTAGTGTGCCTGATATCTGTGGCCTGGAGCCTCAGACTGAGAAGTCTCCTTACAGGCTGCCTGTAATAATAATTACAAAATAAGAAATCCACACGCTGAAGCAATATTTTTAATCTTTCCAAAAATTGACACTGGAGTGGTACCAAATGCACTGGAAAATAAATGTAATGTGGAGTGATGTCAGTGGGAGGTTGGGGAGGTGCGGGGGAAGATGTGGGGCTGAGCAAGCAGTGGGGCCAGCATCCAGCTGTGCACCTGAACTGCACCAGTGGGGCAATTCCTGCTTGGGTCTGCAGTTTCCTTGCTTCCCAGTAAGTGAACTATGAGTCTGATTATACAGGTGGCCTTCAGAATCTATTCTGGATGCCTACAGATTTTTCAGGGATGCTCTGGGCCATCTTAGAGCATATTTAAAGCTCTTACTAGCTGTGCTTCATGGACTTCTAAGAGTAGCCTAGATCACAGTGTGGGCAGGTCCCTGCGGCTGTAGAAGGGCAGGGTTGGCAGCAGGCATGGTGGAGCGCCTGGATGCACGATAGCAGTGTCTGCTTTATGTCTCAGCTAGGAGAGAGATTAACTGCTCCTTTAATGCACATTTCACAAAAGCATTTTCTGTAATTACTGCAGAAAACACAGCAATAGGAAAGGGAAGGGAGTTGGTCTGTGTGGCTGTGACCTGACTGGGGAAGGAGTCGCTGGGCAGAGCTGGCTCAGCTGTGTTGGGAGAGTCTGTCCCAGCTCGGTGAGATTGGGGCTCGCTTGTACCGCAGGCGTGAGTTCAAGAGATTGCAGTATGTGCGCCTGTCCTGGCTTTTCCTTTGTTTTTGAGTTCTTGTCCTTTGCTACAGTGCCCCTGTGACTTGTGCATGCGTGCAAAGACAGGGGAGGGCAAGGATCTGAAGACTCTTCCTGATATTTCTTGTTAAATGTGCTTTCCTGTTTGTCTGAAAGATGTATGAAAGTAGTTCTTGTTTGGTGTATGGAAGAGACAAAGGAAGACAAAACACTGCCTCCAGGTCTAAGTTCTCCGGCACTGTGTGCCCGGTTCTATGTATAGCATAATAGCTTCATTCAAAATTTATATATATGTATTTTCCCTCCTACAGCAGTCTGTTGCTGTCTCCTGTGACTAGCTGGTCAGTACACTTCAGTTTCAATTAGCAGTGAAGGGCAGTCGTGCCTTATTACTTTAATTCCCATGTACTTGTGTCAACCAATTGAAGTTTTATCCACTTTAAGGGCAAGAAAATACATGCACTGCTGGAACACTTATTTTATATTATGCATTTGCGTGTTCTGTTGCTAGAAATGAAGCAGAATAAAATATACTATGTTCATAGTGAAGTTATAGGCTGGAGGTGATTCTGTGCACAGTGTGTCGTGTCTTAAACAGGGCTGAATTATAGACAAAAGCAAACTGCTGCAGCACACATAACCAGGAATTCTTTTTCGCTAAACACTGAGTTTGCTGTTTCTATAAATGCCTTTCCACCCTTGTCCTCAATTACATCAACTTGCATCATCTGTGTCTGTTGTGTAGGAACAATTACCATGCTTCTCAGCATTCACAGGGCTTTTTTCCTCTACTGAAACTATTAGAAGTTGCCAAATAATACAGAAATCACGTGGAGCTAAAAAAAGTCAATATGCCACATGGCATTTGTAGGAAAGCACATTTCTCAATAACCATTGCTATTTGTGCTTCAAAAAATTAAAATTCAGGATCGGATGTCTTGTTTGTTACATTGCTGACGTTATTTTTAACTGTTGGCCCTGTCTTTATAAGCTGTTAAGAGAGCAGTAGCTTCTCCTAGCTCAGTGCTTGGTGTTGGCCATCCTTTAAGGACTGCCATTTGCAGTTTCCTAGTGTAAATTTTCAGGTATTCCATCCCACTCTGCTCATTTCTGTTCCATAAGCAGCTGGGATCTGTCTGTGTAAGCGCATCCGGATCTTGATGGAGTGCTTTCATTTCTTTTCATTAAAACCTCAGTGCTTTTACATGCTTAACTACACGGATTTCTCTGATGTTCTCTCAGGAAGCAGTGTTTCTTCCCCCCTTTTTTACCTGCTAGGCACAAGGCTGTTCTGCTTTAGTTTGTGCTGGCTGCCACTGAGTGCTTCTGGGTGTTGGCAGTTCCTACAGCCAAGCAGGAGAGCTGCTCCCGTAGTGATCCAGCCTGCTGTGACCACTTTAACACCACTGTGACCTTTGGACATACGGAGTTGAGCACGATGCTTGTATTAGCACCAAGGCACCATTTCAGTGCTTTTCAGAGATTTTCCACATCCCATTCCCTATTCTGTGACTTACCTGTTGTTTGGGCGTATGCCTGGAAAAAAAAAGTTGCGGGTGCCTCATTTTGTCAGTGAGTCACATCATTGTAAGTGACTTGTTCTCTCTGTTATTTACTGTTCCTTTAATCTTTTGTGCCCCCTTCTTTAGTAATTTTCTGCCTTCCATCAGAGGAGTGGCCACTTTAACTTGTGCCAGGTGACTTGAGGCTTGTTGCACGTAGGGTCCTCTGGGAAACTCATCTCACCTCGGGCTTTTGGTGGAAGGCAGGTGGTGGCTGTGCCTGGTGCAGGCAGCACCCAGCCCTGAGCTGCCACTGAGCAGGAGCTCCTGCTGCCTTCTCTTCTGTTTGCCCATAGACAGAAGTGCATCCCTTCAGAAAGAGGAAAGAAGTCTGTAAAGATGTGGACTCATAGAATCATAAAATGGCCTGGGTTGAAAAGGAGCATAATGATCATAGTTTCAATCCCCTGGCCATGGGCAGGGCTGCCAACCACCAGACCAGGCTGCCCAGGGCCACATCCAGCCTGGGACTCGTCTGTACAGAGTGTGGATCCCTGGCAATGGAGCCGGCTTCTCCCACATACCGTGTGTAGATCCCTTCACGTGGTCTGCAGGCTGTGGAGCCATGGAGCACAGGCCTGGGCTCAGCAAATACATCCATGCAAAAGCTGGTGTTACACACTTTGTAGTTTCTATATGCAAGTAATCGGGCATTTCACTGGTGTTCTCACGTAATGTGTCCCTTCTGTAGATTGTTCAGGTCTGCCTTACCATGTTTGCTAAGTGCTCAGGTACTGGGGCATAAAGGCAAAAAAACAAAGCAGCAAAACCTCTTGAACGATCTCTTTTCTACAGGAGGAAAGGCATTTGTGCATGGTGTTCAAAACCTGCACTGAAGTTAACAGTCCCTCCTGGCAGCTCTGTTGTGGGGCACGACGCAGGATGCTCACACTAGAGTGGTGTAGCTGTCGCCTGCTTTTATCCCCCAGAAGCATAAAACCAAGAACTGCTGCCGTGCTGCAGAACTGGGGCCTCTGCGTTGCGCTCCGTGGGCGCTGCGTGTGCCAGCGTGGCTCGTGAGGAGCCGTGCAGCTGCTGCTTTGTTTAGGGAGACTTGTTGAGGTTTGGTTGTTTGCACAAGTTTGGACTGAGTGTGGTACGAAACAATGAATATTCTGTATGTTCTTTGTGAACCTTGTCTCTGTGTGAAAGCTGTTAATGGTAACTATAAATGGACCTCTCTTAAATAATCCCGGCTCTCAGCAGTAGGAACTTGCTATAAAAATCTTAAAGAACATTGTGTCCCACTTTCTCTAATATAATTAACTCTTACTATTTTTTCTCTATTAGATTTTTTAATGTATTATGTGATGCACTGTGTCTTCTTTTTATCTGTTACGTGCTGTTAAGGATGTCAAGTCGTACTGCCATCAGACTCCTTCCATTAGGACCCAGGAGAGAGTTTTCCTGTAGAAAGGCTGTGATTCAGCTGTGGGTCGCAACACAAACTGTTGTTCTTTGTGGTGGTGCAGCCTTACACAGACAGTTTACTCTGTGGAGCTTTCTTTAGAGTGTTTCTAATTTTGTATGCTTGCAGCGGCAAAGTTATAGGTAGAAGAAAGATGAGTTTTGGTGTTGTGATGGCTCTCGGCTTGGGGAGGCAGGCAGTCTGGTACATCCATTTCCCATAGCTCATGTTTAAAGCATACCTTGGAACAGACCGCAGGACGGCTACAGTTAATGCTTGTTATACAGCAGTTGACACTGATTTTTGTCTTTTTGAAATGGCAGATACTTTAGATGAATACTTCGAGTATGAAGCTGAGGAGTTCCTGGTCTCCTTGGCCTTGCTGATCACCGAGGGTCGGACGCCTGAACACTCGATAAAGGGCAGAACAGAGGGCTTCCATTGTCCTCCAGCGCAGTCAAGTCAGCCACCAACAGCTAAGCATGAATGCAGCGACAAGCTGGCTCAGGTACGATGGTCCCATTTCATCTGAAGCGTTGCTACCATGTGAAAATCAGCTGAGAGCCCCTGGTAGATTGGTAGCTAAGCACAGGTAACAATTGCTGTCTGTCAGCTCTGCATTTAAACAAGCGTGTAATTTGGTGTCATACTAATAATAGATCAGATCTGTCCTTAAAATGAGATCGTTTAGCCTTTTATCCTTGAACATGAAGTTCTGCACAGCTACCTGAATACAGTACCTATTTGAGTCTTTCTTATGCAGATTGGCAGTGCTATACTTAGCATTCGTGGTTTTCTTTTTTTTTTGAGAGAGAGAAGATGTAGGCTGACTTGCAGAACTTTTTTGCTTTTTCAGGTGATATTAAAAAGTTAGTGGTTCAAAAAAAAGACAGGAGCACCATCAAATGCGCCTCATCTCTTTTGGATTGATGTTGGAGCATCTCTCAAATGAAAGATACAAAGTGCTGTGTGAGTTTGCAGTTTATTCATGCAAAAATTAGTCTGATCCAAGACACAGTATTTCCTAAGGTATTGCTGTGGAGAGAGTAGTAGAAGTTGCAAAGTATGGTAGTTAGGGAAATTGCTATGAGCTCTTTATTTTTGACTGAAGTTGCTGCAACTGCTGGCATAAATGATTTGTTTATTTGTCATTTGATAGCGCTGGGATCTTATCGCTGATTTGGTGCAGTGCAGTCTACAGAACTCGACCCTTACCCTTTTTGAGGTCTTTGGAATGTGATTTTTAAAGCAGGTTTAAATGTGGCTAATGTTTTTATGGCTTATGTATGTTGACATTTATTCTCTCTTAGTGTCGTCAAGCCAGGCGAACCAGATCTGAGGTTATGCTACTGTGGAAAAACAATATTCCAATCATGGTTGAAGTGATGTTACTTCCAGACTGTTGCTATAGTGATGAAGGGCCTAACACAGAGGGGAATGATTTAAATGATCCTGCAATCAAACAAGATGCGTTGTTGTTAGAAAGGTGGATTTTGGAACCAGTTCCTCGACAGTAAGTTGGATATTGGGATCAGTTGATAGTTGCTTGACTTGTTAAATTCTGTAAATGTTTACCATAGATGGGAACCAGTCAGGCTCTATAATCTTCAAAGTGTTGAGGAATTTTGTTGTTTTGCTTGAATCGCCTGTTTTACTTTCAGAATGAAAATCTGTAAGTAGATTTCTCTTCCTGTATTTAATACAGAATCTTCTAACAATGCACATGTAATATATTGTATTTATATATATACATATTATATTTTTATGGCAGTAATTTCCTACAGGACATTTGACCTTTTGCCTGAGAGATGATAACGTGTTATAGGAGAGAAGGCAAATGGTGAAAGGGAGCAACAGATCCTGTGAAAGCTTAGTTCTGTTAACAGCTTTCCGTGTCCTGGTTCTCTTAGTTCTCTGTGTATATTCTGACCAACATCTGTGTGTTTCTTTTAATGCTTTCCAGAAGTGGTGATCGATTCATTGAAGAGAAGACACTTTTATTGGCTGTTCGCTCTTTTGTTTTCTTCTCCCAGCTGAGCGCATGGCTGAGTGTTTCACACGGTGCTGTTCCCCGAAACATTCTGTACAGGTATGTTAGAAGTGAAAAATGCTCTTGCTTTGCTGTTTGCAGGTTAAACTCATTCTTCCTACCTGTGGTCCGCTTTGCTTTCAGAGGGTGCCGCATTGTTGGCCCAGTTCAGTAGTGTTTGTATCTGGTTCTTATACTTTACGAAGTGTGGCAGTTGCTGTGTGACAATGCTTCAGTGTTTTGTTTTTGAAATTTGCCTCATGAAATAGAGTATCAAAGGCTCCCTGTTTAGGTATGTCTGTAAACACACTTCTGCACTGTTTCAGGGTGAGCGCTGCAGACGTGGACCTGCAGTGGACGTTCTCCCAGACACCGACAGAGCACGTCTTTCCTGTTCCTAACGTTTCTCACAACGTGGCCTTGAAAGTCAGCGTCCAGTCCCTACCCAGACAATCGAACTACCCAGTTTTGACCTGTAGTATTCACACCAACCTTAGCTATTATGAAAAGCAAATGAAAGAGCGTAAGTTACATCAGCACAGTGAATCCAGTACAGCAGAGCTGTGCAGTACCTCCAGTCCGCAGCGTGTCTGTGGGAAACAATCATGGACAGTGATACCTGAAGGCCTACTTAATGTAAGAAAGACACCTGAATTCACTTCATCTATCAGAAATTTAAAGCTTTATCCATCTACTGGTCTTGGATCTGATTTTGCAGCATCACAGTCTAAAGTTCAGTGCTACAATGCTGCAGCAGACAGTAAGACACAATCTCACGAAACAGCTGTTCGAACTTTTAAATCCCTTTCTTTGGTTGATTCCCGTGTTTCGAATGGTCATTGCTCTCATCAGCCCGCAGGAGAAACCAATCCTTTGATAGGTTCCTTACTTCAGGAGCGACAAGAAGTCATTGCAAGAATTGCTCAACACTTGATTCACTGTGATCCAGCTACTTCCCCAGTTGTTGCTGGACGTCCCTTCAATATACATGAAACCAGCACAGCTACACCAAAAGCTTATCGGAGTAATTACGAAGATGAAAACTTGATGAGGAAAGGCAAGGAAACCTCATCTGTCCCTACTGTCAATTTAGATCATGCAATACAAGATGATGGTGGCGAAGGCAAAACTAGGGCAATACCAGAAATCCCACGGCTCGATCCCCGTGCTCCAGCGAACCCCTGTGGCCGTCCATCTGCAGGAGAAGGCAACCCTCTCATTGACTCTCTGCTCCAGGAGCGGCGGGAGGTTATAGCAAGGATTGCCCAGCACTTGATTCATTGTGATCCGGCCACTTCTCATGTCAATGGTCGTCCGTTCAAAGTACATGAGAATGGCCCAGTTTCATCAAAAATTTTCCGAAGTACATACGAGGATGAAAATTTGCTGAAGAAAGTCAAGCAACCATCTTCTGTTTCTTTTGCTAAATCTAGTTTTTCTTTGCTAGAAGACAGCGGTAAATCAAAGTTGAAAACACCTGATACTCCTATCAGTCCTAGGTTTGACGGTGAGTCGAAGGCTTCTCTGAAACTTCAAGCAAGAAGAAAATTGGTGTTAGCAAAGCCTAGTGATGCTGTCCAACATGCATTTCATCAGACTTCAAATAAGACTTCTCACTCATTTACCAACACGCGCACGTCATCACAGTGTGTTAAAGAAAATAAATCCGAATTGCCGGATAAGTTGGAAATGATGCAGTCTGATTATGTGCAGAAAGACCAGATAACCAATAGAATTAAACAGTGTTCAAATTTTAGCAGCATCGATGAACAGATTTGCACAAATAAACTTAAAGAAAGAACGGTTGTTAGTGAGAGTAACAACATGGGCACTTTTAGCAGTTTGCAGATAGATAAATGCAGAATACTTGAAGGTACAAAAAAAGCAACTGTGATGCAGGCATCTGACTCTTTGCACAAGAATGAACTCAAATGTTCAGATAAAGACTCAAAAAAGCCAAGTATTTATGAGCAAAATACCCAGCTTATTAGTATTGAAAATTATTTAAATAAAGACCACGACAATTTCAAAAATAAAAACAGGCAAGATAAAACGAAAGCTGCACATGATGAGAATGAAGAGCCAGTAGGCCTTGATTTCCAAAGCACTTCTCAGAAGAAACCTACAGAAGATGGCTCCGTTAGGTGTGAACGGCTGAAGAACCCAGAGGTGCAGGTAAGCAGAGATAAAAAGAGCGGTTTCTTTGGCTGCTGGCAGTCAGGTAACTTGTAACTGCAGTCTATATTTGCTAAGGGTGATAGGAGGAAGGATTTTGTCTGGCTATGTGAAGCAGTGTTGGACTGTTGTCTGCGTCCAGTGAAGTGGTTTGGTCTAGCAGTGCTTCCCTCCTCCCTTCTGAATTAAAAGTTTAACGTGAGGAAGAACACTGCCTCATCCTGCTCACTGTGATAGCATTAGAAATGACCTTTTCTGCAGTCAGTCAGGTGTCACGCATACACGTGCTGTTGTCTCACTGTCGTGTGTGGCCATTTACAATCAGTTGTTTGTAGTGCTTGTAGATTGAATCAAAGAGAACTTGAATCTATTTCATAATACGTTAATATGATGCAGGTGCACCAGCTGCAGGAGTTCTTTACACTCAAGCAAACAAATGATAGCTTGATAGGCTGTTGAAATGGCCCAGTAATATCTTGAGTCAATCTGTTTTGCTGACAGAAAGCACCATCTCTAAAACACACAAATATATGGCGGAAACACAATTTTCGGTCCTTGGATGGAACTTCAACCAAGGCTTTTCATCCCCGAACTGGATTGCCTCTGCTTTCAAGTCCTGTAAGTTTATGGTGAAATTATGGCTTAATTGTGACTCAACTTTTATGTGAGAAAGGGAGTATTTTGAACATTTAGTTCCCGTATAGTGTAGAAATTTTGACGAGATACCTAGAAGTTGTTTTTGTATTTGCTTTCGGTGTCAGAGTGAATGCCTTTACAGCAGGGATCTTCAGAGTTAACACTAAAATGAAGTTGAATAATTCTGAAAAAGAATACATTAGAGGTAGATTTTCAAGAGTAACAAAAGGTAAAATAAAACATTTTACGGCAAGCAAAAGAAAGCATTTTGAAGTTGACGTGTTTAGTCACCAAGGGGTTTTTGTGTGTTATTAATCCCTGGTGGCCTATTATCCTAAAGTTTTTGTTTCTGTGAACAGTTTGTACAGCATATTCAGTATGCAGAGATATAGCTGAGTAAATGATACAAGGTTGCTGTGAAAAGGCAGAAACACATATTTATATGAGGCCTGCTCTGAAAGTAATGCCTCGTGTTTTATTGTGTTGGCTAGTCTGACATGGAAATGTGTGTGAAGCGAAGGTGTGAAATTGAGTTCCTGCATGTGGAAAAAAATGGCACCCATTGACATCTATTGATGCTTGCTGAACGTTTCTGGAGACCAAACAGTGGGCATGAGAACAGGAAGGTGACTGATTATGCCTTTCAGCGGTGGCAATGGTAATGTGAAAGATAAGCCACTGTCCAGGCCTGTACAGTTTGAAGTCCATGGAGCACGTGGCTGATCTTGGCTGGACTGTTCTACCACACCCACCATATAGTCCTGATTTGGTGCCTTTTGATTTCCATCTGTTTGGATGGTGGAAAGATGGACTGTGTGGGTGATGTTTTCCCAGCAGTGCCACTGTTATAGCAGCTGTGAGACAGTGGGTCATCTCTGCTGGTGCAGATTTTTCCAGTGTGACAGGCAGGCTCTTATTCATTGCTGGCAAAAACGCACAGCTAATGGTGGTGACTGTGCTAAAAAATAGCATTTTGCAGCTGAGAATTTCCTCTGTCAAGTAGTGTTATTGTGCTCTTTGTATCTGTTGGACTTTCCATGGTCATAAACAGGAGGCGTTACTTTAAGAGCAATCTACGTAGTTCCTGGTTGTTTGGGGCTTCTAGAGAGAAAGGCATTCCCAATTAGAACTACTGACATACTTTTATTACCTTTTATAGCATGTAGTGTATGTTGTTCTTTGGTGCTTATGGACAATGTCATATTTTCAGGGAACTCAGATGGAAATCGGTACAACTTGTTTATTTCTAACACTGCACTGTTCCAAAGCCTCCTGAGTGAGCTGCACAGTGATGTGGGGGCATATTTAGTTCCTGTTGCTTTGTTCATATATTCTTCCGGAAGCTCCTGTTTGTGTTGATCAGTTTTTCTTCAATCTTTTGAAGCAGTTCAGTCAATCAGAATCTTTAATGATTTTAGAATAGCTTTAATAAGTTTAGAACAGCTTTCTTCTTTGTTTTCATGTTTTTGTAATGTTATGCAGATTCTTGGCAGACCTGTGCTTACTTGTCAAATTTGTGCTTACTGGAAGTACAGTTTTTAAATTAGCATTTTCTTCCCCTTTTGAGGTTCCTCAGAGGAAAGCACAGTCTGGGTGCTTTGATCTGGATTCGTCACTACTGCAGCTGAAATGTTTGTCAGCAAGAAGGTACGTTTTATTTACTGGAAACTTTGAGATTTTTTCTTTAAACAGAACACATGTAACAACAAAGATCATTAACAAATGCAGATGTGTGGGTGCCTTTTCAAAGAACACTTATTCTGAAATGATTTTTTAAAATTTCATTGCAATTGTGCAGGCAGTGGTTTGCAGCCCTTGCTGTGCTCATCAGTTGATGGCTTTTGTCTCAGGTCCCAAATCAGCCGCTGCTGAGATGAGTTCTGTCCCATCGAAGACTGGGACAGCTGTAGGATACACTTGAGTTCTCAAACAGAAAATTGATTAATCATTGATTCTTCTTTTTCCTTGGAGTTTTTTTCTCCATTATATGAAAAGCTTTTTTTTTTTTTTCTTCTTTTTTTTTTCAAATGTTTTGTTCTTAGAGTTGGATGGTTAAATAGTTTGCTTTTATATCTGCTCAGGTAGCATAACCTTTGAAAGGGACTAGTCATGACTTTTTACACATTAATGTGCATAACAGCATAACATGAACAGCTTTCAGTATGGTAGTGTGGTGGAAACTTCAGGATAAATGGCTACATACAGGAGAAAATTGTTGCTTTATTCAGAGCTAATGAACAATGTAGATTTGTTTTGTCTCTATCTCTTGGTGGAGGTATTCTTCAGTAACCTAGAAAGTGTCCTGTAAGAGTATTAACAGGCAGTGTTCAACTGGTATTTCTTTAGCACAGTATTTTGCAATGCAGTAAGTAAATCATTCTTTTTAGACCAGGTTATACCCAGAAGAAATGTGTTCATCCTTTATATTTATTCTTTTTTATTTAATAGCCCACAACAATGTATAAACAGAGAGAGTGATCCAGAGAGCCATGGAAAACCATTTCTAAGTTCTAGTGCTCCACCAGTAACAAGTCTTAGCCTTCTGGGAAACTTTGAGGTATTGCATATTGTCTAGAAGTCTTGTGGTATTTTTATTATTCTTCTGTTCTGCTTTTAGAGCACATTAGTGTGGGTAATTCCAGCCTGATTACAGTGTAAAGGTTCATAATTAAATTGAATGAAATTTGTTTTAATTTCCATCTAATAAAGCATGAATTTCATTCCAAAGAAGTCTTCTCTCTCAGATACAAAATCAGAAATTTTAACTTTTATTTTAAACTACGGTTAATTTAGGAGGTGTTCTGTTGGCTTAAATGAGGTTCAAACTGTTATTGTTTTTGTCATATATAAACCTAGGAAAAAAAAATCCCATTTTTACTCTTGAAACTTACTCAATGTTTCACAAAAGCCACATGAAATCAGTGTAGTAAACAACATATTGGAAGTGTAGCCTCCAGCTTTTGGTTTCATGTAGCACATCAAATGCCAATGACTAATTGTAGCACTCTTGGATTGCACTATACCTTGTGAAACATGGAGTGAATATGTTGAGAAAAGCTGCAGGTTACAGTCTGTTCTTTCAGACAAGTGTATACCAAGGGTAGTCGTGAATAGATCCCACTGCTCCCTGAGAGCTTTTGTGCAGGTCTGAGTCAGATTAGGACAGGGTTGCATGATGCTTTTTGTTAGACCACTACCATCTTGCTGAATGTTCCTCTGTTTGTTGTCATTTCTGCCTCGGTTGTGATTTCTGCTATGTCACCTCATGGCACACTTAGGACCCAGGTTCTTATAGAAACTTGTTTTCTTGTTTCCTCCTTTTTATTTTCTGCTGTATTTTGAGGCAGTCTCAATCTAAGCTGTATGTTTTGTTTTTCAGGAGTCCGTCTTGAACTTTCGCTTAGACCCGCTAGGCATCGTCGAGGGCTTCACAGCAGAAGTGGGAGCCAGTGGAGTCTTCTGTCCCACTCACATGACCCTGCCAGTTGAAGTGTCATTCTACAGCGTTTCAGATGATAACGCACCCTCTCCTTACATGGTGAGTGCATGGTCCAAATTATCTCTTCTCTGTTAAAAACCAGGAAGGTGGAACGCAGTTCATAAGCTTGTAGGCAGGTGAACTTGCCTAACTCGTGCTCTAATACAGTAATCAGACATACAACCCCAATGCTTGCTGAGATGTTTTGTAATTAGCACAGAAACATATGTAAACTACCCAGAGCTATTCAGAGTTTCTCAGCTGATCAGGTACTTCTGTGGTAGTAGATACAGTATCCTCCGGGAGGATATTTTAGCCCTCATCCTTTGGCATTTCAAAGCCCTGCAGTTTTTACATAAGGACAGAGCTGGCTTCAGATGATTGGGGAATTAAATTCTCATGGGTGGAGATGGAACCCAAGAGCTAAGAGTAGAGTTCGGGCTTTGGAGGGGTCATTTCCAGCTGCTTGTGATCAAAGTCCCTTCCTCCCATCCTTTCTCTTTTCTTAACTAATGCGTTTTTTCCCATTGCTGTGTCCAACATCCAGCTGCTCTGGTCATGGAATATCACTGGAGTGGTTGATCTCCACCATCTCTTTTTATCCAACTTTCTTAAAATAGGCAGTGAGGCAATAGCTGGACTAATAGGATACATTTTGTTTTCCAAAAAGCTGCTGTCCTGGGGAACTAAATGCTTTCCCAGTAAGTAGCTTGGGTGGTAGGCCAAGGTACCGTTGTGGGTGGAAAGGTTAGACTCGTTGTTGGAGTTGCTTAGCCCTTTGTTTTTAGGCAATTGCTGTCTGATCTAGTGTCAAGCACATCACTCTCATAAGCTGCTTAATCTGTTGGCGTTTACACCAGCACTGCAGTACTAATTCTGTTCGGCACTTCTGCAGTGACGGAACAGGTTTGAATGCCTAAAAATTGCTACCTTGTAAAAAGCAGAAGTCTGATTTGACGGTTCAAAGCATCCAGCTGACAGCTGGATTCATTTTGAATGCCTGTTAAGTAACCTGGGTGTTACCTGGGAGACAGATCTCATTTTGAGAGGTTTTACTGTGTATATGTGCATTTAAAATACAGTAAATAGCTTATTTAAACATGTAAGAAGGGCTTAATATCTGATTATCTCAATGTGCACTCATGCAGTTTTGGTATTCTGCTTCTGAACTGATTCAGAAAATGAAGTTAAATGGCTTTGCAAGTTAAGTTTGCATAATACAGTTTAAGCTTGTATGTATCTTTCTTAACTACAGAAAAGTAGTATCAATTTTCTTGCTTTCATCTTTTTAGATTATTTCCCCTAATTTTGCAGAAGATGAAAGGATTCTGATGTTCTTCAAATGGTTAAAGTAGCATTGCTTATTTCACTAGCAGAGTTTCATTGTTTAAGGCTTTCCCACATGTTGTAAATACGCAGTTACGTCTGGGTCTCACAGGATTAAGACAGCATTTGTATCGTGCCTCCATCATCAGAAACATTGTTTCTGTTTGTTTAGCTAGTTTCTTTGCTGTGCTTTTCCTGTTGGTTTTTTTGTTGGATGTTTTGTTTTCGATGTGTCTCTATCAGTGCAGTACACCAGTTGTGCACAGAAGCATGATGGAGTTCGTGCTGAAATGCAGAGCCTCAAGGGTGAGCTCAGCAGTGCTGGAGCAGAGTGCTTTTCCTTCATGGGTGCTGCTGGGATGCTCACGCTCTGTAGATCCCTGTTGGTACTGAAGCAGATGATTTGTTCTAGAGTTTTGCATTAGAATGGGAGATTAAGTGCATCTGCTGTCTTTGAAAAGCAAGAATTAATTCTTTGGGATGGAAGTATTATTGGTGCAATTGCAGGCCATACAGAAATGGACAGGCAGTTCTTTCATTTTTAACTGAAGGCTTTCTTTCTAGAATGTCTTTTTATTTTTCTGTAGCTCCCTGACTGCTAGTCTGAACAGGTGGAACCTTGAAAGCTGTTTCGAGAGCAGAATGTACTCCTTATTGCACAGCTTTTAATGATCTGCCAAAGCTGTTGATTTTTAACTTCATCTTAAATATTGTGTTATATTCTTTAATTTTTTTTCTAAAAATCAGCAGCAACGAAATGAGTAGAGCACTATGATTTGTATTGCACCCTGCTGACTGTTTCTTTATTTTTTTCCCAGGGTGTAATTACTTTAGAGTCCCTTGGTAAAAGGGGTTATCGGGTACCGCCTTCAGGAACGATACAAGTGGTACGTATGCAGCATACAATAGAATCATAGAATCATTTGAGTTGGAAGGAATCCTTAAAGGTCATCTAGTCCAACTCCCCTGCACTGAACAAAAGCACCTACAGAACCTGATGAGATGCTCAGAGCCTGGTCAGCCTGACCTTGAGTGTATCCAGGGACGAGGTACCCACCACCTCTCTGGTCAACCTGTGCCAGTGCTTCATTGCCCTTACTGTAAAAACAAAAAACAAAACCAAACCTCTTCCTTATATCCTGTGTAAATCTCCCCTTCTTTAGTTTGAAACCATTTCCCCTTGTCCTATAACAGCAGACCCCGCTAAAGAGTCTATCCCCTTCTTTCTTATAGCCCCCCTTTAGATATTGAAAGGCCGCTATCAGGTCACCTCGGAGCCTACTCTTCTCCAGGCTGAACAGCCCCAGCTCCCTGAGCTTGTCCTCACAGGGGAGGTGTTCCTTCCCTTGGATCATTTTTGTGGCCCTCCTTTGGATGCGCTCTAACAGGTCCACATCTCTCCTGTACTGAGGACTCCACATCTGGACGCAGTTCTCCAGGTGAGGTCTCACCAGCGCAGAGCAGAGGGGCAGGATCACCTCCCTTGACCTGCTGGACACAATTCTTTGGACGCAGCCCAGGTTACAGTTGGATTTCTGGGCTGTGAGAGTACATTGCTGGCTCATGTCCAGCTTGCCATCTGCCACTAGCCCGAGGTCCTTTTTGACAGGGCTCCATCCTGGCAGTCCCCCAGCTTGTGTTGACAGCGGGGGTTGCCAAGACCCACATGCAAGACCTTGTGCTTGGATTTTTTTGATCTTCCTGAGGTTCTCCTGGGCCCTCTGCTCAAGCCTATCTAAGCCTCTTTGAATGGCATCCCATCCCTTGGGTGCACTGACTGCACCACGCAGATTGGTGTCATCCATAAACTGGCTGAGGGCACGCTCAATGCTGGTGTCAGTGTCACTGATGAAGTTGTTAAAGAGCACTGACCCCTGAGGGACACGACTCGTCACTGATCTCCATCTGGACATCCAGCCATTGACCACCACTCTCTGGGTACCACCTTGTAACTGGTTCCTCATCAGTCAAACAGTTGATTCATGAAATTCCTATCTTTCCAATTTGGAGAGAACGTTGTTATGGAGGAGCGTGTCAAAGGCCTTACTGAAGTCCAGATAGATGATATCAGTGGCTCTTCCCTTGTCCACTGACACTGTTACAACATGTAAAAAGCAACAAGGTTGGTCAGGCAGGACCTGCCTTTGGTGAAGCAATGTGGTATTGCCATATCACTTCCTTCTCTTCCATGCCTTAGCATAGCTTCCAGGAGGATCTGCTCCATGATCCTACCTGGTACAGAGGAGAGGCTGACAAGTTGGTAGTTCCCTGGGTCGGTCATCTTTTCTACCCTTCTTAAAAGTGGATGCAGCATCGCAGATGCGAGTGCATTAAAAGCACTATATCAAGAAATTAATGCAGAGGAAATTAGGTTATTTACTGGAGAGGAGTATAAAGCTAGCAGTGAAAATGTGATTTTCTCTAGAAACTTGTAGAATTGTGATAAAGTATAAATCTGTCTGGGACGAAGGAGACTCTGAACACTTGATCCCATCCAATGCTGTGAAAAGGCTTCAGATCAGTTGCTGAAGATTCAGGATAGTTGGTAACAATTATTTCTTCAGTGAGGTAATTGACAAATGCAAATTCTGAAATCCTTTGAAAAGAGACGCCCAGTTTAAATATTCAGTCTTACCTACATTTTGCAACACTTTTAAAGTACCTACTTTCCATAGTAAAATCAGAAAGTAAATCACAGCCATTGCTTAGAGCCAACATCTGCCTCTTTCTTTTAAGAGCTCAAGCTGGGATGACACGTTGCTAATTCTAGGTGTCACAGTGGAGCCCACTTCACCTGCTGGATGCACAGTCTCAAAAATAGTGGAGACAAAAATCTGCCTAGAAAAATAAAAACAGAGGAGCAGATTAGAAGAAGAATAGTAGTCATGTGCTACAGTTTCAGATCAGAAAAATAATTATTATATTTAAAAAACGAGAATTTCTGGAAGCTGAAGTGTTGAAGTATACAGAAAAACCACACATTTTGGCATAAATATTTCTGTCTTATACAGGAACAAAGTGCACAGAGGATGGTGACTATTTTCACAAGTGATTTTTTTTTTCCCCTCGTTTTTCATCTCTAAAGAGTATTGCACTGAACCATCTGTCTTTTCAGACCTTATTTAACCCTAACAAAACTGTGGTGAAGATGTTTGTGGTGATCTACGACTTAAGAGAGATGCCAGCTAATCATCAGACATTCCTACGGCAAAGAACTTTCTCTGTTCCTGTGAGACGAGAAGTCAAGCGGACCGTCAGTAAGGAAAGCAGCCAACAGACTGAAGAAAGGCTGCTACGCTACCTCATCCATCTGAGGTGAGCTGGGAGCTCGCAAGAAAAGGTTGAAAGGAGAAATCCAAGTACCTGCCAAAGCACCTCTCACTGCCTTTGCCCGCAGCCTGTCTGCCTGCAGGCTTATTTAAAAAAAAAGAACGCTGTTGATTTGGTATTGCAAACAGACAATAGAGGGTGAAAAGCTAATAAACAGTTTGGCTTCTGCTTGGGAGGAACAGAGATAAAATATAAAGTTCTTTCCTGACATTTTTATAGTCTTGTCAAGCTTTTGAGTGTTTTCTCCCCAGAAGAGACTGAGTTCTGGCTGGATCACAGACCTGCTCTGAGGTTACAAGTAGTGCACGTGCTGTAACACGGCAGGAGCCAGAGCAAGGGTCAGCGTGGAGAACGTTGTGTGCATAGAAGCCTGACAGGAACAGGTTCTGACATGAAAAGCATTTGGAATCACTACTAAATGTGTAGTGTTTAGTGGCAGAAATCTAACAACTTCTTTTGTGACCGAGTGCCACTGAGGCACCTTTCACTTTATGAAATATTCACCACATCTTCCTTACAGGACGTACAAAGCACTGCCTGAAACCAGGTGTGGTGTGACTGCTCTTGGGGTGTTCTGAAGGCTGCAATTGGAAGTGCTTTGTCCTTCATCAGTTTGCAGACTTGTGCCTGTGTTACTGCATTGAACACACGTACACAGACCCAGTGATTACATTGCAGCTCTTTAGAACTCGGTGGCTGCTGTTGTTTTAAAGCTAGCAGGCTGAACAGTCAGATCTCTTAGTTTAACTTGTAGAATTACTTGGGAAATTGTCACTACTTAGTGGCATTAGCAGGCTTGAAAGCACAGTTGTATCTAACAGTGATCCCAGACCAATGTTTCCTGTTAAATGAAAGTCAACAGGCAGAAAAGATGAGTGTTGGCATTGAACTGTGCTTTCATTCTGAATTTTAGTCTGGAGTGAAATTTGTCCTGTCAGGCCACACTAACTTACTGTTCCTAACTTTTAGTTTCTGCTTTCATGTAGGTGGTAGGTTTGTTTTAGACAGACCCAAAGCAAGCCTGCTTTCTTTGTAGTCTCTTACAGCCCGTACGTCTGCAGTCTTCTGCTGAGACAGACATGTAGCAATTCTGCTGCTTTTAGTTCTGAAATACCTGTATGGTTTAGTCCAGCCTTCTGCATTCTGATGGAGGTTTTTAATGTATAATGTAAAACACTTAATTGCAAATGTAACCATTTCTGGCTGGAAAAACAAAAGGTGTGAGTATCTTATCATTCATATATGTTACTTTTAAATCTGTAATAGGATCAGAAAATGATTAAAAGTAGACAAGTTTCCTCAAACCCATCCTGCTGAAAACTTGTGTGTAAAACTAAAAAAAGCTAAATTACAAAGATTTTCTTAATACTCCTTAAAGCAGTCTTTCAGGTTCAGTTGCAGTACTTTCTGAAAACAGGCTGCTGAAGTTCATGTTGAAGTTTTGTTCAGAGAAAACCAACCAACCTAGTGAAGTCCCAAACGTTAATCTGTGCTGTGGTAGGATCTGCTTGTGAGGCCTCAATTACAGCTGTCAGCACTCGCGTTATGAACACCTTCTTTGCAAGTGGTAATTTTATAGATCTGGAACTTTAAATGGGTGGCCAGAATCTCTGCAGCGCTCTTTAGAGTGTCAGGTACAGTGCTTATGCAACTTCTACTCACATACAGTGCTTATGCAACTTCTACGTACACCGTTTTGTACATTTGAGATTGTTCAGCATGCCATTAGACTGCATTGTGCAGCTGCAGTCCTGACATAATAGGCAATATGTTCAGAGAGCAAAGGATTCTTATACAGCTGTCAGGGGTTGATACAATTTTAGAAGTCTCTTGAAGATGCTTTGGAGCATCTTAAAAACAACAGAAAAGTTGTGTTGCATGCCAAGCGAAGACTTCTGTGTTGTAATCAAGTCTGTGTGAGCACAGAAGTGAGAGCCCAGCTGTGCCCTGTGCCATGATGGCGACAGTCAGCTGGTTTCTGGATTGTACTCTGACACCCCCTGGAAAAGGCAGTTGAACAGAGAACCTGCCCACAGCTCCATGCTTTTCAGGTTTCTAAGGGTTGGTCAGCTGTTGTAGCTACCGACATGCTATCTCTTAATTGGACAGAGCATAATGGCTGTTGCTCAGTGGCTGATGGGGCTTGTTTATTTCATTGGCTGGGTGTTACTGAGTTACTGAGGTGGGGGTACTCTTCAAACCAGTGCTTCAATGCAGCAGTTCCACAGGGTGCTGAGAAATTTCTTTTTTTAATGTTTTCCTGATATGGCCAAAGATGTTGCTGATGGAAACTGAAGGTATCCGCTGCTCCTGACTTCATGGTTTCTTTTTGATCTTTCTGATCTTTCTGATCTCTCAGCATTTTTCCTGATCAAGAAATGTGTTATTTTCCATTCTTTGTTCACAGCTTTATTTAAAGATTTTATAGACTGTGCTGTATTGTCTTTTCCTCTTGCTAAAAGAAAAGATCTTTCAACGTCCATCTTTAGGGCTGTTCTGCTGCATCCTGTTCCTGTGGCTGACTGTTCTTTGTGAATTCTGATGGCCTGTTGATACCCTGAGGTTTTTGAGCTTATTTGTCATTTCTCCAGTCATGTTCATCACTTAGCTTCTTTTCCTCTGCCAGTCTTCCTAGCTCATCTGTTATTTGTGTTTTTAAGCCTTCCTATATTTGTACATTGGTGCTGTTCCTAGGACACCATCTGTCAGAAATGTCTGCTGTGTTTTTCTTGATTCCCTTACACAAAACCACTGGAACTGCCACAGCTCCAGGGCCAGTCCTGTGCTGGCCACTGCGCTGCCACCCGCAGGGGTGTGTGATTGTCTCCTGTGAATTCCCACGCACTTGCACATGTGAAAACCCAAGGCCACACATCCCAGTGACTGTGAAAGGTACTTCTCAAAAAATAGAGGCAATGGAAGCATAAATCAGAAGAATCTCCCAAACTTAATTACCATCTCCCACTCATCCTCCTCCGATCTTCGTGAAATGTCACGCTCAGAAAAGCCCAGTTGCAGGGGAGCCATATTTACTGAGCAAAGGGAATCTGACAGGATTCGTACTACTTGAAAATAACAAGCTTGAGATGATTAAAAAACAGACCTTGATAATCTCCTGATGGATCCCTGTGTAAAATGAGAATAATTCAGGCATAGTTTACAATAATGCTCTGATAACCAGATCTATCTATTCCATATGAGCTAATGTAGTCCATCGTACTTGTGCTTCAGAAGATCTTTCAGTAATGTTTTTAATTTAAAAATGCATTATGTGCTACATGCTGACTTTTTGCAGTGTTCAGTTGGCTCCTCATCTCTTTTACTCTCTTCCTTTGTTTGCTGTCCTTCAGAATTTCCTCTTAGGATAGAAACTTCTCTTTGAATCTGATTGTCTGCATCTATGATAGAGATGCTGCTCTTGCTTTAGTATGGTCTGTGAGTAAATGCTTATTAAAAATTGTGCAAATTCTATTCTAATTGATATGTGATAGTGCAGAGTGTGGTTTTATGTGAGCATTTCTCTGTGTTCTTTCTTTTCTCTTCCTAATTCCTACCACAATAGCTGTTCTCTGTGACTGTGGCATACTGATAGTGATGTTCAGCTGCCATAAGAAATATTCCTTGATCTTCTGTTCTTCTTGGGTCAGGAAAGGGAATTAAGGAGTTCTTAAGCCAGATGAAGACTATAGAATGCAATTCTCTACAATGCAAATTATGTCTTACCTATAGCTGTTAAATTTTAGGACAAATGATACTGGCACATTTCTGGCAGGTTTGGATAGAGAAAATAGATAGGAAACGTTATTCTTTCTTTCATTTTAACCTGCTGCTCACTTAAGAGCTCATTTGATGTTCACGTGGGTTTTTTGGCCTTAACTTCTTAAAGTTCCGCATATAATTCAACAGTATTTGAAGTTGATCTTTTTCTGATTGGTGTACGTGTGTGTTATACATAATATATCTGTCCATATCTTTTCAGGTTCCAGAGTTCTAAATCTGGAAAGATCTACCTCCACCGAGACGTTAGGCTCCTGTTCTCTCGGAAGTCCATGGAAGTTGATAGCGGCGCTGCATACGAACTCAAATCTTACACTGAATCTCCAACAAACCCTCAGTTTTCCCCAAGATGTTAGCAGGCAGTGGCAAACTGAAGTATTCGTTTTACTGTTGATTGCTCCGTGCAAGAGAAAATTGGTAAAGCTGTATAAAATTAAATCTGAAAAGGAATGAGGATAGCGCTCGAGAGACAAGGTTCTTGTGTGATCCCGGACCAGTTTTGTGACAGGTTTCTGGAATGAGCTTTGTGTATTCCATGTAGACTGGAAGCGTACTTCTAATCTTTTTGTACTGTTTAAAACCACTTCATTGGATGTGTTGCAATAGCAATTTCCTAAGTTAGCTTAGTGTTTACACTTTTTATTTTATTTTTCAGTTATTTAATATTTAATGTTTCATTTAATACTCAAGTGATGTTTGTCTTTAGTGTTCTAATGTAGCATAAATCCTATGTAAAATCATACTATGTATTTTTGGCATTAATATTGAATCTGAAATATATACAGATGTCTTTAATCTGTGTGATGTTTTAAGTGATATTCATTTAAGTTATTGAAAATGGGGACAACAGCTGAATTTCCATAACATTTCATACTATGCAAGCATTCAGCTTTCTTTTTTCTCCTTAATGGTACCCTTCTTTCTTTTTCCTCTCATACAGATTTAATAACACTTGCAACCATGGTGTGGAATGTTTGTTTACTTACCCTTGCATTCACATCTTTGATTCAATTCATGTTTAGCTCCCTCCATTCCTTTCTTTCCAAAACAGCCACATTGACTTTGCTGTCTGTTGGTGTTTCATATAATTCCCACCTTCCACACTTGATTTCTCAGATTGTGCTGAAGGATGTACTGTGCAAACAAATTAGCATTTATATCTTAAATATATGCAAAAGCTATGGAACATGTACTTTGTTTTATTTTTAGATAAGGAGGATCTTCATGTAATCCTAAATATTTTTAATAGGTCAATTCCATGTAGGCCACTAGGTGGCTATATAAAGTTTTACTAGAGATGCTATGTTGGGCATATAAATGCTTTCCAATACATGTATTCCCAAAACAAATCACAATCAGATAAACAGTTTATGCTAAGTGTTAAACTGTGTAACTGAGAGAAATAAAGCTAGAAGCATTTGACTATATTTGAAGTATATATTTAATAATGAAAATGAAGCTTTATAACGCTTGCCAAAGATCTCGGAGTTTCTCTGCTGTCTTACCTTGGATGATGTTTTTCCTTACACCGCTATGCTTTTTCGTAGTGTCAGTAATGTGAAAGGTGACCTTCACACCTGGGAGTGTAACATCCTTATCTGATGAAGACTGGAGAACGAGTGAATGTGTGTGTTGTATGTTCAGTGCTGCTCTCAGATGGGCTGAGAAGTCAGAGCACCACAAAATCTCCAGGAAGTCTGCCAGGGACAGTAAGGGAGACCAGACTTTCCAGATGATACTTATCAACTTTCTTGTGTATTCAAATGGCTGCTGCTATAGAAGGGCAGAACCCAAATGTTACTGAACCTGTTTCAGCTGAAGCAGTATTTTTCCCCGTTACAGTGGGTTTTCAAAGATCAGCATTTGTTTTAATGAAACTTGGGAGAAATTGTACAAGGAAATTGCTTGCAGTTTCTAGTCATTTGGGTGTCCTGGAGGGCTGAAAAAGGTTTCTTGGTAGCAGAAGAATCAAGTACACCTGCAGTTGTACTGCATATGTAACTGGGACCTAATGTAGTATAATGGGAGTGCATCCTAGTTTCTCTGTATGTTCAGTCACAAGCAAACAGCATGTTTGTCTGTGTCATGGTGCACATCTGCTTGTGTACCTGATGGTACAAGGGGACAGGAAAAGGGCACTTCATTAAAAGTCATAATTCACCTTTAGTGGATTAACCTTGTATTTTGCACTGACGATGTGCAATGATTTTATGTCTGTATCTTTAAATGACTTGTTCAATCCATCATTTTCTCTCTTTGGAGTAATATATTTATTTGTCTTGAACAGCAGAGAAGTGTGGGTTTTGGAGATACAGTCACTACAAGTCATGTCCATGTCTTTGTATTGACTTAAAGAGTCAAACTGCACTGAGTCCCTGTACAGTGCCATTCAGAATGAAAGTGGCCTCAGGTTATCCATGTGCAACTTGAAGTAATTTTCCATTCTCAGTTGAGTTGCACAACTCATTAAAGACACACATGGATAAATGTTAAACGTTTGCAAAACGTGAACTCTGCTCCATGTGACTTTCTCTGCATCAGTCAAGAAAGGACTGAGACTAGACTAATATTAAGAGGCCATTTGCTTTTTCTGTTTGCTCTTCAATAGGTTCAGCCTTATGAAATTACTTTTTTACAAATGTTTCCAAGTGGCTTGAGGGCCTCTAGTGATGGAAGTCACAGACATCCTGTCTAGCTGAACTTCACTTACTGAGAGAGTTTTTTCTAGTGTCCAACTTGAGCTTGCTAATGAAGTCAGGTACTACTTGTCCTTTTCACAGTAAGCAGAGTTTACTTCCCATATGCTCTTCCTCAATTTTATTTTCTATCTGAAACAACGGCAGACTGCTCAGCCAGCCTTGCTTTGTACATTTTCTGCCTTGTCATTCTGGCTCCTCGTTTCCTCCCATTAGCTGAATCTCTTGAAATGCCTCAAGTTGGACAAGCAGGGCCTCTCTGTGCCCATTAGTGTAGAAGGATGGGTAGGTACGTCTCGTTATGAAACTTCTCTTCATACGTGCCATTATAATACTTGTTTTTTCAGTATCAGAGGGCGTCAACTTGTTTTCATCTTGCCTCATTGCACAGCTTCTGTCGTGCCCGGCTCTCACTCCTGTTTGAACTCAGGGAAACGGGCCAGCTGTCAGTCATCTGCGATCCTACACATTCCTTATGTGCTCTTATATCATGCGAAGCGCTTGCGCTGTTCCTGAGGTTTTTAACTCACGGACATCTTTGTGCTGGATGCTTTACGTTTATTCTCTTAAAGCACAATTTCAAGGAACCGCTGGGTTCTCTGCGCTGTGGTTTCCTTGAGCGCTGGGGACAGCGCGGTAACGGCACATCCACAGCCCGCGAGGACGCCTCTAAGCACCTCGCCGCCGCCCGCGCTCCTCCCACAGGACGCCCGAACGACCGCGGCTCCGAGGAGAACGCGGCAGCACTTCCGGTAACCCAGTACGGCCCGGAAGTCGGCGTGACGTAACGGGGGGCGGGGCCAACACCGGAAGTTGCCCCCGAGAGACGCGGGGCGCGTGGCTTCGCGCGACGGGAGGCTGAGCTTGGAGGAAGTCTGGTCCCGCCGGCGCGCCGTCCTGTGAGCCGCCGCCATCTTGTGCGGAGGCGGAGGAGCGCTGTGCTGCGCTGCGCGGAGGAGCGGCGCCCCGCCCGCCGTGCTGCTGCCGCGGCGCCATGTCTGCTGAGAGCCCCGAGCCCGCCTCGGCCGAGGAGCAGAAGGTGGGTGGCGGCGGCACTCTGGAGCGGAACGGGCCCGCGCGGGGCGCTTCCCTGCCTCCGTCCGCGCCTTGCGAGGCGGAGCGGAGGCGCCGGGGAGCGGCTCAGAGGGCAGCGCCGGGAGCCCGGGGGGAGGGGGCCTGAGCCTGGGAGCGGATGAGCGTTCGGTCCCCATTGCCCTCGCTCGGCGTCCGTGACTGAGCGGCACCGCCGCTCCGGGCCCCGCGCTGCGCTCCGGGCGGCACGCGGCGCTCCAGTCGGCGCCGGAGGGCCTCGGCCCGCGGGAACCCCGGCGCCGCGCCGTCCCTCCATAACCCCGCGCTCGGCCCGGCCGTGCCCCCGGCGGTGGAGCTTCACAGACAATGGCCGCCCGATGCTCGCGCTGCCGAAGGCTTCCAGAGAACGGCGGCCGCGCTGTCGGCGCTCGCGACCATAGATGCTCTCGGCCACGCTTCGCCCTCGCGGCGGCGGCTCCCGGAGCCGTCCGTCCCATGTGGGCACCGCTGATCGCCGGCTGCCGGCCCCACAGCCGCTGCCGGCGAAGAAGTTGCGAAACACGGGTGCGCCGCTGTGAGGGGCTCCGGAGGGAAAAGAGCCGTCCGTCCCGGCGGTCTGAAGTTTTTGTTTGATAATTCACCGTCTCGATACACGATAGTCACGCAGGGGGGGAAGGTTCGGGAGTTGGAATGGAGCGGGGCCCGGTTCCCTCAGCGCGGTGTTCTCCGCACTGGCGGGAGAAGCTCCGAGCGACGGCCGGGCTGTGCGGCGCCGCTGGATAGCGCTGTAACCGGAGCGCGGCGGCGTTCGTTGTGCTGCTGCCTTCTAGCGTGTTCTGGGGATGTCAGCGGGCCGGCGCTGATGCCGACGAAGTTTGGGTCTGAAGTCCTGAAATGCGGTGCTGGTGTGCTGCTCTGAAACGCTGCTGTCTGCCGGACAGATAGGATCCTGTGCTGACCTGCTCGTTTAGTTGTAGTCAGGGCAGCCGCTCAACACAATTGAAAGTCAATAAAACTTCATTTTCTCTGAGTTCCTATCCTGTGATGTCGGAGCTACACATTGGTACTGTGGCCTTGAAGCGTTTGCCTTTAGCATTTGTCTGGGTAAGCAAAATGTCGGATTGGTGCATTTAATGCTCAGCTCCACAGTACTTGTCTGACCGACCCGTTCTGCAGTACCTATTAAAGATGAATCCCCAAAGGAACCTTGGGGCAGCAGGTTGAGACTTTCCTTGCATTCTCGTCTGCTGCAGGAGGCTCACACGTATGCTCAGTGAAGGGTGATGTCGACTGGAAACTTTCCGTAAGAGCAGTGCTTCCTGTTCTCTGTGTGAAAACTTGGGATAGTGGCAGGAGGAAGTTCAGCAACAAAGAAACCTTCAGATGGTGGTGAACACGTGCTTGTTAATTGATGCTGGTTTTGCCATACAAGTCCCTGTTTTTCAGGAAGGTGTTAGCTGTGGTACCTCTTGTTTCCAGACTGGCTTTTCCCTGTTCACTGCTGTAATGTTTTTCTCATTTTCTACTTTATATTCTTATCTGATGTCGTTCATTAAAGAGGGTAAGCTTTATTCATAACGCTGATTGACAAGGCTTCTTCTTAGTAGTGCAGTTCAGCTGTCCAGCAGAGAGAAAACCTCTTGTTTTTCATAAAGATTAAAAGCAGAAGCCATCTTTAAATGTGTTAGATAACTACTGGCTGTGCTGGTAGCTCATTTTAATGAAGTGAGCAGACCTCATTAGCTGTGCAGAAATTCCTATAGAGAACTAAAATTACAATTTGTGTGGTTGTCACTAGGAAGAAGTGCGTGGTACATCTTGATTTTTCTCCATCAGTTGTCAGTCATTTGGTTGCTGCTTCTATAATAACTCAAGGGAAAACACTGCTAATGTACCATTGATCTTGTGGGTTTGGGTTAACGCCTTTCTGTAGCAATGATGCCTCTTCAAGAGAGCTCAATGCCACATAGTGCACAGAAGATAGAAGGTCAGGACAAGCAGGCAGTGATCTTCTGCTGAAAGCTACCCCAGGTCTCCTCAGTCAATGGTATAAAGGCCTTCTGAGCTGCTGCTGAATGCATCCAGCGCCTGTCAGAATTCATCTGTGTTCTTGGTATCCCCTGCATCCGCTGGTGAGGAGTTCTGGAGCTTGACTGCTGGTGGTTTGTAGAACTGTTTTAGATATTTTTGAACCTGTTTTCAGCTGGTTGTGTCTTTGTATTGCCCTTTGTCCTGCTATATAGTTTTGGGGGGTCTTAGCTGTTTCGGGTCATGAAGAGAAGTTGACTGCAGTCTGTATTTGTGGCTGTGTTGATACACAATGCAGTATTTGGTGTTTCGGTTGCCTGCTGTGTCATGATTTGTCAACCCTGCGAGTCTGCATAAATGCCTCCTTTGATGTGTGTGAACACATATTTGTGTGAGCTCTTTATTGTTGACCCCGTTCTTAAAAATATCTCCTTTGGTTGGTATTGGCAAAACATGCCCCTTCAAATGCCGTGCGTGTTGGCTCAACAGCAAGCACCCGATGATTCAGCATCAGATGTTGGAGTGTTTAGCTGTAAGGAGCTGAACACTCTTTGAGAAGGTCCAGAGTCAGAGGACAGGGTTGGCATGTTAGAAAAAAAAACCACCATGAACAACAACAGCGGGTGAAGAATGTTTGTCATACACACATGAAAAGTGTGCACTTCCCTAGTGCGATACGGTGCGGTGAGAGAGAGTGCGAATAGCTCTGTGTTGGGTCAGGGAAGGTGCTTATTTGTTTATCTGCATCTTGCATTGTAGTGCCTGACTGTTTTTGTCCAACCAAAAAGCATCGGTTCCAGTCCTTGTGGAAGTGTCTCTCAAGCTGCTGTAAGGATTTCTGTCCTTCCTTGGTATTACTGTTAATTCAGATTCCCGCTGTGTTGTGAGATGCTGTCTCTGAGAGGGTCTTGGAGTAATGGAGCAACCAGATAGACGTCATATTTTAAGTCTGTTGTAAACATTGCTTGCAAGGTTTCTTACTGGGGGATGCTGACTGTTAGAGAGCTGGGAGCTGTTGTTAGTCAGGGCAAGCTCATGGGTCAGCTCCCAGCTGCTCCCCTGTCCTTGTGCAGCTGCTTGGTGATCCTGAGGGGGACATTGACCCAAATAAGAACAGACTGACAAGAAGGAAAAAAAATTGGTACGTGGTTATTTTTCCCATGACTTTGTTCCTGTAACTCACATTGAATATGTGCAGTCATGCTGGTTGGTGCAATGCAGACCACGCAAAGTGGATGGCAGGGGGTCTGAAGGGGCTGCCTGACAGCTCAAAGTGAAGCCTTGGTCACAGATGAACGTGAGGCCCTCCTGGTTTCAGCAGCAGTTCTTTCCTGACTAAAAGTCTTTCTGTGACTTCAGATGATAATTGCTGTTCAAGAAGTACAGCAGTCAGCACTGTCAATATACATTTTTCCTGAACTTGCCGTGGTTTGCATGCAAAAAAAACAGTCGTGGCTGAATACTGGAAGGCAGTGTAACCATTATTTTGAATGGAAAATATTTTTGAAATGACAGAGTACAAAGAATTGTGCTTTCACATCCGATTACTGCATGAACCAGAGCGAAGGACTGTGAAGTAGAGGTCAGTGATGAAAGGCTGATGGACCAACTACAATTTTTCCACACAATTGTATTCACATCATCTCTTTGAACATCTGTATTTTGCACTGTTCTCATAAATATGCGTATTCTTTGCAGAAATGACTTCATTTAACTATCTCTCTAATGACAGATAGTGTTGGCCTCCCATAGAAGGCCAGTGTGGAGAAAGACAGTAATGTTTATTAATAATATGGTAGCAGAAATGTTTTTGAGCTACTTTAATGCTATTTCACAATGGATATCAATGTCTTAAAGTTGCAGCAGAGTCATAAAAACTAGATTGTTACGAGAGTAATATGTTGAACCTCATGATGAGGCAGGTAATTGAGAACTCCCATGGTTCTTACCCATCTTCCACACTTGTTCCTGATAGAACCTTTGTTTTGTTCAAAACTGATAACAGTTTGCTTTTAGTAACAGCGAATTGTCTATGAAAGGGAGATGTGTTGAAGAGATTCCAATACGTGTCCAGAAATCTGTGTGTTGGTAAATTACCTGCAGATGCATTCTACATAAATAATTCATCGTAATATTTCTTTAAAAGTCTTGCTAATTTTGTTTCAGGAAATGGAGGATAAGGTGATCAGCCCAGAAAAAGCTGAAGAAGCAAAATTGAAAGCAAGATACCCTCATCTGGGCCAGAAGCCAGGAGGCTCAGACTTCTTGAGGAAGAGGCTTCAAAAAGGAGTGAGTTCTTTATTGTCCACAGGATACAGATGAGAAATTCCAAAGTTATGGTATCTGTGATTCTCTGTGTGAGTAGAAGCACTGTGAATTAATCTGTGAAAGCTCAAGGGAAGGTGTTCACAGAACAAATGCTGAACTGTCAGGATAGTTGCATACAACACCAATGGCTCAGCTGCCATTTTAAGAAAGGCTTAGCTTAGAAGCTGGCTCACTATGGCAGTGCTGGGCTTCCACAAAGAAAATGCAGTGAACACTGTGAGACAGAATCTCATCCTGGTTTTGTGCTGACCTCGTGTTACCATTCCTGCGTTTTCAAGATGTATGGCCACTGTTGGTGTTCATGTTTTAGCATGTGACAGCTTGGAGTTCACAGCAACCAGCTGGCATCCGTGGCTGGAGAACGGCGGTGTAATTCTGAACATACACACAGGCAAAAAGTTAGAATGAAAGAAGGGGGAGTGAATTTGGGTTTCAGTTTTGCTCCAGGTTTGACCAGTGTCTCTTATGTTCTTAGTTATTCAACTGTGTTTCTTTTCTCATTCAATTATTCATGAAGTGATGACGTAATCCTTTTCAGGCATGTTACAATTCTGTTCTTAGAATAATCCTGGTCTGTCGTTATTTCTGAAGGTGCTTTCATTGCTGCTGTGCTGTTATTTACTCTCATCTAGGCCTTTGAGTGCACGCAATGATTCCAAGTCTAAATCCTTCACAGACCAGCTGTTGGAGTTCAGTGCTGATGTAATTCTGTGCTATCTGGTAACATCTCTGGGGAGTGGTTACTGTTGGCAGGTGTCTGGGATGAGCTTTCTCTCACAGAATAGTGCATGTGCACTGTGGGTAATGGCTGCTGGGGGTGGGCAGGTGGGAGATGTGGTGGTGACTTCTGTGGTCAAAGACAACCCAAACGAGGCGAGTGGGTTCAGTGTCTGTGTAGACACTCCAGAGGCAAGGTAAGTGTGTGTTGTACTGATTGTTCAGGGAGACAGACCAGCATCCAATCCAGAAGGATTGGGCACGAAGGAATTATGATGACTGCTGGCACTCAGTGCAAATGTGATTTAAAAAAAAAAAAAAAAAAAAAAAAAAAAAAAAACAAACCAACAAGATAATCTATGCAAGATCTTCATCTTGGTGTAGCTCTGCTTCATGAAAGCTTGTTACAGGCTATAGTTTTAAATGGGAGTATTGGGAGGCCAGTGGGCGTTTTAATGGCCTCAGCATTTGGGATTCTGCTGGTATGATGAAAGATGGCATGGAGATGTGGGTTCTGATTTTTAATCTGCCTTCTTCAGTTCTCCATTTGGGACGTGTTGTTAATGCCTTTCTTCTGTGTTTTATTTTCTGTTATATTTGTTTAGCATGCTCTGTGTCTTAAATGAGGAAACCTTTACTTGGTGTAAGACCCCTAGATAAATACTTCTGCTTCTGGATCACTGAAGTTCAGAGTAGAGTGACAGTAGTGAGCGTGTTGTCAGATAGCTTTTGTGTCGTGAAGACACCTGGATATAAGTAGAATCAGTTTGAAAGGGAGGCCATAATACAGGCCACCCGTGAGAAGCCAGAGCAAATCAGAGGAGAACACAGGAGTACTACAAACAGAAATAGGCTGATATTTCTGAAAGATGGAAAGGTATCTTTTCCTGCAGGTTATTCTTCTCAATCTATGTAGTTAACTGTAGCCCAGATTTTTCTTTAATTTGGCGAGTGGGACATGCTGCCCATTGCTGCTTGCAGTCCAGAAATGTTCTACATTGTGTGCATGTGCCATGATTAGCACACTTTTCCCAGAATAATACTAAGAATGGATGCTCCTGTAGAGGGGTTCTGTTTGGAACTGTCTGCTATACAGACAGGGTGAACAGTTAACACATCTGAAGATTGAGGAACTCTGTTATTACCTAGTTCCTGTTTAAAAGGTTTTTTGTTGGTTTCTTCAGTCTTGAAGAACAAAATATGAAAGCCTGTTTCCAAATCAGGTTACATTATAACTAAATCCTAGTCTGCAGATGTACCAAGGTAAAAACACAGTACACAGTAAAAACAAACAACAGCAAAATTGATTATTTTGTCAAAAGGGCTGAACTGTGGGAAGACAGGCTGGTAAAATATGGGGTTCAGGTGCACTGGTTGCATGGAAAAAAGGTTCAGTGACTTTGAGGTTCTAGCAGGCTCTAAAAGGGAACATTTAAAGCCACCTTCAGGGGGCCTTGCTTTGAAAACAAACCAGCCCTGCCTCCTTATCGTTGGTAGAGACTCTTCAAGTTGGGTGTTGAAATAATTTCCGTTCAGCAGCTGCTGCTGGACGTCTTGCAGCTGATGTGTGCTAATACAAAATGAAGAGTGTAGTTGCAGTGCTGCCTGGAAGTGCAGGTCGTGATGGCTTTTGTTCAGCTGACTTTGAGGAGTGAGTCCGTGTGAAGCTACATGGGGAGTGTTCTGTCTGAGGTGATTATCCATTGTAAGCAACAGTTGCTAGAGTAAATCTCTGTCCCAAATCTGGTTCTTGGCCTCAATTGACAATCTGTGCAAATCATGGTTATAAGCACGTTAGTAGGAGACCTCGTAGTAAGATGTAAACAAAATACAACCATTTCCCCAAACACTGAGCAGTTAAAGACTTGATGGGGGCTTTGGGTGAAATTCCATGTCTCATCTTAGTGCAACGCTGCTAACAAAGAATATTAAAGATAATGCTATTAACTATTAGCCCAAGTGCTGAGACGTGCTGTTTTACAAATTCACACACTTCTGTTCTGAAGAATCCTGGAGCCTGGGATAAGAATTTCCTTCACACAATGCTTTGTAGCAGGATTGCATGGTAGATCTGGCTTAACTAAATAATTGGTTTGGGAATTTCAGGGATTATGGTTTCACTGTTTTAATGTATGCAGAAAAAAAGGTTTTCTTGTTAGTGTGTGGTTTCATGGTGCTTTGATCTTCTGGTATGATAAAGCAGAGACTGTTCTCCAGCTTTCCTTCAGATATTGTTTGGTTATTCTGTCTAGAAGAACTTGTGCACTGCAGTGTAATTTACAAACCCCCAGGTTTCATCTGCAGTTGAGCAAAGCCCTCTGAGCAATAGGATTAGAATAATGTTCACATATGTGTATGGTCAGAGCCCTGCATATGTCACTAAACTTGCACCCTAACTGATGTTCAGAGTTGTGTTCTTAAGTCTCGAATTTTTTTTGAATTGATGTAGAGCCCTACCTTGCTAAATGAGATCATTTTATAACAATTAAGTTTTAACGAATCTATAGAACCACAGAATTCAGTTTATGTATCTGATAACATTTCAGGCTTTTAATCATGTGTGTATTTTGTCTTCTAGCAAAAGTACTTTGATTCTGGTGATTACAACATGGCTAAAGCAAAGATGAAGAATAAGCAACTGCCTACTGCAGCTCCTGACAAGACAGAAGTCACTGGTGACCATATTCCTACTCCACAGGATCTCCCACAGCGGAAACCATCTCTTGTTGCTAGCAAGCTGGCTGGCTGACGAGAACGGCTGAACTGCATGATAATTCTCATTCCTGTTATTTCTCCTTAATAGTTATTTCTCACCCTCACATCCCCTTTTTCTTTCTTACACTAAGTCGTGAGACTGACAGCTTTGCAGGTAGCGGTAGCATGTGCTGCTATTGTAAGGGAGTACTGTTTAGAGTAAAACGTGTAGTGTTTGGACTAGTTAAGAACAATGCACTGATTTAAAAAGAAAAAAAAAAGGACAAGTTTGGTTAGAGCAATGTATTCTACTTGAAAATGTACATATTGCCCATTTCCTAGTGTAGGACTGGTTCCAGCAAGTGACATCGCAAGTTTTACAACTTCAATGTTTCTGCTTTTGTTATTTCACCTTAATTACAGCATATTTGTATTTAATATAACCTCCAGTTGTGTTGGGTTTTTCTTCTGTGTTTGGGTTTGTTGTCTAAAATAGAGGTTTAGACCACAAGTTGCTAGATGGTAAAGCATGTATAAAAACAAACACAGGGCTCTGATTGAATTTTGTTTCTGCTCTTGAACTTGAACGGCCTTAAACCTGTTTCAGCTTTAACAATAGAGTTTTTACTTGGGCAATATTTGCCCATTCTGGTGTAACTCTTGTGAATCTAGTGCTTATTGACAACTGCCTGTTGAAGCTGGTATTCTTTTCAGCTCCGTAGCTTAGGACACACTTTTGTTGAAGATGTGAATGAAGTGTGCATGTGCATAGACTGTTGAATTCACTCTTGTGCCATTTTTGTAAATACAATAGTTTTGCACAACCTTTTGCAAATGTCTATTAATTTTACCTTTTAAAAAGCAGATAATGTGCCAATCAAAGCACAAGTGATTCTGTATCTTTCCAAGTCTTGGCCTGAAACTAAGAGCCCAGACTGTTGCTACTGAAAGTAAAAATGACAGACCTGAAATTTGTGAAACACTTCTACTTACACTTGACTCAGCCTTATGCTTTTGCAATTGTACACTTTGTTTGGCAACAATGTCCAGCATTCAAATATAAATCTGAAAATTGTACTTAAAGGCAGGTGCCCTTTCTGTTCAGCAGCTCTTTAAGCTTTTAGAGGTGAAATGCTCAGTAGGGTGACATGGAAGGTAGTTAGAGATTTTCCCTTGTGGCAAATTCCAGATCTGGTCTTGCTGAGATTTGATATGCAATTGTCTCTTGGCTATTTTAGACGTCTGGAAGTGAAAGGCTATAACTCTGTTTGTTTGTTTGTTTGTTTGTTTTCTTGAACTCCTGAAGTAGTAGTGGTAGTAAACTAACTCTTTTCTTTCTGTAATGCAGCAGCCCCTCATTGGCTTTGGGAAATGAAAAGAACTGGAACGTATTTAAATAGTGACCTATTGAGAAATTATCAATTTTTCATTTTTAGAAGATAGAAACAAACATGGTTTGTTTGTATGATACAGATGGTGAGTACTAGATTGCCAGAGTAGGCAGTTGATGTTAGATAGCCTGATGCAGAGTATGATTTGTTCAGTGAAATTGGGTATATGAAAGTATAGTGATCGTAATGTAATTGGTTCTAATGAAGGCAATCATGGCCAGGTGCTGTTTGGGAGTGTAAGAAACCCTTCAAAAATATTGGTGTACGGAATCCTATTTTCTTAAAAGAAACAGTTCTGTTAAACAGTCCAATAAAAACAAAGTACCTGTGCAGGTGTTGTAAGGGAAACCACTCTTGAAGATGCATGTTTTCAGAAGGATGCACTTTGTGTTGATATATTCAGAAAGGTCTTGCAGGATGAACGACTGCTAGTCAAAAAGAGGACTCCCTGTTTTCTGCAATGCTTTCTAATGGTAAATATAAGAGAATGATCAAGATGAGATGAATAATCTTAACTTGGACCTGCTTTGATTAGAATATGAGTAAAGTATAGCAGTATCTATATAATGTACACTCTTCAGTTTAGAGGAGTCATTCCAGAGGATTTTTGAAATTTCTAACTTGATTGTTATCAAGTCTTTGTGGCCCTTTGCTTTTGATTAGAGAAAGCCCTTTTATTCCTTATCTTCTACTAGCATTGTAAAGAACTTGTGATTTTTCACAGAACAGGTTGAAGAAATGGGCTGACTGGGTTTAAGGAAGAAGTCAGGCTGGAAGAATAACAAGCAAACTGGATATATTGAAACAGAGTGCTTTCTGTGGATGTTTGTCCTAATGTGAAAATCCTTCTTTATTGTTTTATGTACAAATGAAAATCGAAACTGAACGATAGGACTGGGCCTGAAGCACTCTTGAACAACTGAAGGTGACTTGCTTTGTATTGTCTGGTTCCATTACTCTGTAGTGGATGCTTTCTTGATGCTTGGGAAGGTTTAAAAAAACAGCCATTTAAATTCAAACATTCCTCTCACTTAGCTACAGATCAGCTTGTCCTGCTGGTTGGATAACACAAGCTCTTTCGCTGCTCACTCAGTGACTTGCAGTTCTCAAGGTTACTACAGATTCAACTAGAAATAGGTTATTTGAAGTACTGTAATACTAACAAGTTTGACGACTGGTTAATGAGCCTTTCCATCTGACTGACCTCAAGCAGCAGGCACAGCTGTTTTGGTTCTAAACACCATTTGAAACTTAGGAAGTTCAATAATCATGTAACAGTAAAGCAAATGTGACTGCAGATTGATGCTTACATTCAGCTTGCTCCAGCAAGATAACTCAGCTATCCAAATGTATGTACATAATGTATTATATGAGTTTTACCATTTGATAATGACCTTTTTCGAAGAAAACCTGCCCACGCTGTAGACTGGCAGTCCCTTTCATATTTTGCCTTTAAACATAGACAGTGTTTCGTTATTAGACTAGTACTCATCTAGGCTTATCATAGCAGATAGCACCAACATCTGAGTCGAGATAGTTAAAAGTGAGTTAATTCCAACCTCACGGATACACCCCCAAATTTGTAGCACCAAAGGCTTCCCTCTCATTGTACTTTACGTAGTAGGACAGTGTTTGTATAAAAGGAGTACATTTTGTTGGACATAACTACACCCAGTCAAAATGTTAAGGTGATAAAAATGTCAACTGTTCTTTACAAACTTACACATTGTATAGTATACAGAATAAATTGATCTACTTAGTTTTTATTGCAATGTGGAGAGTTGTCTCGTCTTTACTGTGGTTTCCTAAATGATCCTGCATACTTCCCTGTTCTCTATGGAAAGTTTCTAAACCCTAAATCTTGCTACTCTGTACCGTGAAAAATATGACTGGGTTTTGGTTTCCTAGTATGTTAGACTACAGAATTACTTTAATGTAATCACATTTATATATATTTCAGTGCTTATTTTTCTAATAAGGCAATTAAAGCTTATTGTTTGAAAACTCCGTAACAGGTGATTGTTTTGGTCCCTTATACTGATTGAAGGGGATTTCTGGGAGCTAAGCTGGCATTTGGAGGTTTGCATCACTGTAGGCTGCATTAACCTGAACCCAGCAGTTTCCAAGAAATCAAGATACTGGGCAAAATCCAACTACTTTTAAAGTCACATACAGTGACTGAGGTACTGGTCCCTGTGTAGTTTCAAGATCCACGTGGTATAAGTATGCAATTAGATGGCAACCATGTCATATTAACACCCTCTGTACCCTGC
Source organism: Centrocercus urophasianus (assembly GCF_019232065.1). NCBI lineage: Eukaryota > Metazoa > Chordata > Aves > Galliformes > Phasianidae > Centrocercus > Centrocercus urophasianus. The sequence continues at coordinate 11,180,320 of NW_024884789.1, read as the reverse complement.
ATCTCTAACAACCAGGGGTGTCCAATGTGAGTAGCAACATCCAGATGCTGCGCCAAGGCAGAGCAAAGGAATACAGGCATTAGTATCCTAATTCTAGTGGGGAGGGGCATCAGTTGTCAGGCAAAGAAAAACCAGGCAAATACAGCTTTATGCCCAAATCTAATTAAATCAGTTGCACAAAACAGCCCTCAGGAGCTTGGTGTGCAGTCACTGTGCTCCTGGACACTCACCAGGCGGAAGGTGAAATTGCAGTAACGTGTTGTTTGATGGCTGGGGGCATTCTGTGGGCTGGAGAGAACAGACTGGGGATGGTGTAGAGCATGTGAGCAGGATGAATACGTTTTAACTAAAAGTGGAGTTAGACTGACTGTGTTGTCTGATCATTCCTCCTCTAGTAGCAGTGATACACCCCTTACAGATTCAAGTCTAGATATGTCTGAACATAGCAGGCACTGAAGCCTATTTTTCACACTGACTGGTGGGAAAAAAATAATGACAAAGCTTCTACCCACTTCAGACATAGGTGCTTTAAAACTGGGACTAGTACTTTTTGTTCTGATTTTGTCTGAAGAACAGATTTCAGTTGGCCTTAGTTTATTTTATTGGAGAATAATGTTGCTTTCAGTAAAAGAGGTATGTTTGGGTAATGTATCAGCATCCCTAGGCAATAGTACAGAATAGCTGTTGACATTCCATACAAGATCTGTAGAGTTGTTTCCTCAATAGAGTTGAAGAAGAAACATCCGTGCGAGTCTTCCTTGAGAGCATTTTTAAATGTGCAGTGCTTCCTTGGAATTGAACTCTGAGGCTGAAATTAGAGCCAAGCGAGAGCTGTGGGTCCTTCTGAACATCAGTTCTCAGGTGATGGTTTTAAGCCTCTGAAAGAATTTCTGTAAGCTGTTGAAGACATCTATGTGATGTTCCAGAGCAATCTGCCTAGTAGAATTAGCAAGTTAATTGGGGCAAGATTTCTGCATGGGAATTTCAAAGAGTCATATAATCATAGAATGGCCAATGCAGAATCTGCTCCCTATGTAAGGCATGATGTGACAACAGCCGAGTAGGAAGGCTAACAGGTATGAGATGGGAACATCATTAAAACCTTACCATTAGATGCATGATGCAGGAGGTGCTTCTTGAAGTAACAATGAAGCTATCAATCTATCTACATTACAATCAGGTTGTTTCTTGTCAACTCTCAGTGCTCCCAATTCCTGTCCTTAATGACAAGTGTGAAATCCAGCTTTATGCAAATTGTGTCAAATCATAGCAGATTTTGTATTCACACCTATTTTCTGCTGGTGCTTATAATTATGTTTTGCTCCTGAGCTCCAGCTGAGATGCAGTAATCACAGGCCAGGCAAACTCCTGAAATTAGTGTCTCTCATAGAATAGATGCTGTCCTGAAAAAGGGCATTGAGTATCAGATGTGGAGCAGCATACATAGGTGTGCTGTAGGATACCTGTAGGATAGTCTTAGTTGCTCTGGAGCCCAAGTGGATGTGTTCTTTTGTTACATCTGGAAGCAGACTGATAGGTTTTAGTGTGGATCTCTCTTTCGCCACAGGTGCACATGAAGAGCAGCTGTGCAGACTTCTTGGCCAAAAAGCTCATCCCTCACCTGCACGTCCATTCACAGGAACCAGTTATTGGTTTAACTGTGAACACTGTACAGCTGCATCTAATACAAAGAACACAGGTAGGGCTCCATGTTTTCATCTTACTTGTCCTTATTTTTCCTTCGTCTCTCTCCCCGTGTCCTCTCTTTCAAGTAACAGTGAAGTACAGCCAGACCGCAGCAGTTGTTGGGAGTGCCTGCTGAGAGTCACGACTTTGTCTTCGTTCCTGCAGTCACTTCTTGAGGCGTGATTTGGAGGACCCCATCTACCCCGCAGCCAGTTGTCTCTATCTGCGTAGCGGCTCTGTCTGTCCCCTGTGACAGACTGGGCAGGTTGCTGGGGAGTCCAGATCCCGGCGGAACGCAGAGCTGCTGCTGACGCGGCCGGGCTCCGCAGGGCTGTGGCGGTCACAGGTCAAAGCACTTCTGTGCCTGGGCGCGTTCCCAAAGGCGAAGGGCGCATATCGGAGCGCTGCAGTTCTGCCATCCCAAGGACCCGAGCTGCAACGCGGGCTGAGGGAAACCCATTAAGGGCTGATTAAGCGGAGGTGCTGCTCGCATTCCCTTCCGACGAGGGAGCTGCATTTTCTGGAGACGTTTATTTCTCAGCCCCTCAGTTCGGAGCTGCGCGCGCCGCTCTGAGCCCAGAGCTCTTCAGCGTTCTGCCTACGAGCTGGGCGGTACTGTGCCCAGCGACGAGCAGCCGGCAGCGCCGGGCTGGGACAGGCCGCCCGGCCCCCTCGGCGCAGCCGGGTCCGGGGGCGGGCAGGGCAGGGCCGGGCCGGGCGCGGCTCTCCGGGCGCTCCGCACTCCGCCGCCCGCCCGCCGGTGGGAGGCAGCGCCGCCCGCCCGCCGCGCTCCCACAATGCACAGAGCGGGGCCCCGCAGCCCGCCAGGTAGCAGCAACATGGCGCGCCGCGCCGCCGCCTGAGCATCCTCCCGCCACCGCCCGTCAGCCCGCCGCAGCGCGGCCGCGCCTTGCGCCATGGCCGCCTCCGAGCTGTACACCAAGGT
>NW_024884789.1:11020734-11177105 GCF_019232065.1 Centrocercus urophasianus | reverse complement strand
ACCCGGGCTGAGCGCTGCGGGGGGTGGCGGCGTGCGCGTGCGGGGCCGAGCGCGGCGCCGTGCTGGTCGGCGTGCCGCCCGTCGGGGTGCGGTGCCGCGGGGTCGGGGCGGGGGCCGGCGGGGCTCCGGGGCGCTTTGCCGTGCGGAGCGGCGTTCGGTGCAGCCTCCCCCGCGGGATGACGCTGCGCCTTCGGTCGGCGTTCGGCGGCAGCTCGGCGCCCCGCGGGCTGCTCGCCCTGTGTCTGCGGCGGCCCGGCTGCCCGTGTCCCCGCGGGTCTTCGCGACGCGTCGGCACCGTGGCTCGGCCTGCGAGCGGGCAGCGGCTGGGCTCGTGTCCGTCCGGGGCTTTGTTTCCATCGCTCAGCCGCACCTGGTGCGGGAAGGCTGGGAAAAGCGGCCGGCGGAACAGGAGGGAGCACGAGGTCACCGGCCCCGAACGCCATGAGAATCTCCAACAGCTCTTTCGGGAAGCTGCTGAAGTCCACGTGCGGCCCTCTGAAGGCCATCGAGGTCCGTAGCCACCTGTACTGCACCACCAACCCATCCCCAGGGCGGGAGGTGCACACCCTGCATCACGATGAGTGTCTGTGGGCATCTCCATTCCGTGTCTTGTGGACATTTATCTCTGTTAACTTTTTGCAAAAAGGGAAGAAAAATTCAGGTCAAAAGAGCAGTGGAGCTGCTTGTTCCCAAGCACTCAGTGGTGCTCAGCTTTATGAGGAGTAACTTTGGGAAGTTACTCTTGATTTCCCTCTGTGTGGAGGTTCTTACCATGACAGTTAAAATCTCTCATGAGGAGTTAATCAGAAGTATTTGTCTTTAATGTCAAACACTGACCTTGGATTCACTGCCCTGGACAGCTGGAATGGCTCTGGGGCCACACTGTGCAGGGCAGGGCACAGGCTGCAGAAGCACATCCCTCTGTTCTGCCTTCCCCAGGCAGGGCCATGGTGCTGCTCTGTCAGGTTTGGTTCCTCCATAAGCAGTGGCAACAGAGCTCATTCCGGGTTGAGTGACACAGATGGTGGATGTAAGGTCATAGTGTGCAGAGGTAAGAAGAGCAAAAAAGTAAAACGCGTTCATCTTCTGAAAGCGGTGGTGCTGGATGACCGAAGACAGCAGAATTGCTCCTGTGCTTCCCTGTCGCACGAGGCTGTGCCTGTCCTCTTTAGAGCCATATGCAGGCACAGAAAGAGTGACTTTCACATCTTTTCTATGCTGGCAGGCGCAGCCGGGATTGTCATTCAGGACAGCTCCTTAAAGTACCAGAGCTTCCAATACAGCACCACACCCAGCACGTGGCGTTGGTGGCAGGTGTGCCTTGGTGGGTGCAGGAGGAAATGCATTTGCAGCACATCACTGCTGCCTGTGTGCTGAGTGTGTGTCTTGGAGCAGCGTGCCGCCACCACCCAATCTTGCCCACTATCCACCATCCAGTGTGTGTGTGCCAGGTGTCACTGGTAGTGGCTGGGAAAATATATTAGTAGTGGGGATTGCTGTGCAAAGGGCTTGTTGGCATCTTTTGAAGTGCTGTCTCGGGGTGTCTGTCCGGACTCAGTGACCACGTAGCCAACCTCGCTACTCTGCGTTGCTGGTAGTTAATCTGGACGTGTGAATTCAAGTTGGATGGAGAGCTGGCAAAGCTAATTGTGAGTAATGGCCTGAGCTGTGCTGTGCTGTGCTGTGCATTGCCGCTCCCAGCAGTGCTATGAATACAGGTTCTGCTGGGAGGTGTTACCATCAGTGTCTGTGCTCCATGGGCTGTGTCCCTGGCATTCTTAGTGTGTGTAGTGCCCCTGGGCTGTGTTGTCCTCCCGCCGGAATGCTTTCAGTGGCAGATCAGTAGTCCTTCAAAAGTAGTTTTCAAAAGTTTTGGAACTTAGGAAATCGAGTGGAATTGTAATGTGCTTCATTCTAATTCCTTTTTTTCCCTGATTTGAGTTGTTCTTGCTTTATGCTGTTTTCCTGCAGCCCACTGCTTTGCTATCTCAAGGTATTTCTGTGTCAGTTTTGTGTGGCTGGGTTCAACATATTTATTTATTTACCAACTCATTTGTTCATTCACTTTGATCCCTGCTGCAATCCTCCCTTTCCAGTATCTTTCAAGTGAGCTCACCCAGTGTTGGTGACTGCAGCAGTGTCACTTCTGAGCCTTCCAGCAAGCAGCACCCAGTCTCCCTGTGGACCATAGGCGTGAGTGAGCTGAGCTCAGCAGCTGACCTTCACTTCTGGTGAAGAAGTGGTTCCGTCTGAGGGTTTGTAGCATTGGGTTGACATAAGGAAGTGTTGGAGGGAACTGCATGAAACAAAAACCCACTGGTGTGGTTCCCAGCATTGCGAGAGTGCCTTTCTTGCTTACTGTGCTGTCTGCAGGCAGCTGCTTGGCTCTGAGGCCACAGCATTCCTAAAGCTCGTCTCCCTCTTCAACGAGACTCATCGTTTAATCTCTACAGAATTAAAGAAAGCATTTCTGCTATTGAAGTTGCTCATTGAGCAGGTTGAATTGGTTGAAGTCACAGAATCATCCCATATCACAGGATCTGATTTTGGTGGTCTGTTCCTAATGGGATTAAAGAGATAAAAGCAAGAAGTGTCAGTAAACCCAACCGTGGGCAGTAAAGCTGCTGAGGGCAGAGTGGCACAGGGCCAGTGGCTGCAGGGTGCAGAGAAACCAGAACTCTGTGTGTACATATGGGACTCCATGCAACTCATATTTTGTGACTTGAGCTTATGTTCCTGGAGTCATGACACCCGTGTGTGTCTGGGAGCACACGACCAGGCACTCCTCATTGGGATGTTTGATTTGTGTGCTGGACACGTGGAGGTTATCTCTGGTCCAGTTCTGTGCTCCCTGAAGCTCAGCAGTGTTTACTGCCGTGGCAGTCAGGCTTCACTCTGCTGCATTTGTACGGTGGGACCGGGGCCAAGGAGCAGCATGAGGACAGGCTGCTGCTGGTCAGTCGTGGTGGTGATGAACTCAAGCAGTGCTATCTTGTGCTCTTCTCCGCTGGAACAGGGAAGAACTTCTTATTTTCCCTGAGAAATAGGTGGTTCTTGCTGCAGAAAATACAGTCTGGGTCAGAGCCAACCCACATTTCTTGGGAGTTTCCTTCATGTCTGCAACTTTCACTGTTTCCTCTTCTGATGGTCTCTTCAGTCATTGCCATAGACTGTAGTCTCACTCATGGTACACCACAGATGTATAATTTTATCTCGGAGGGTGATGCTCCTTAGAATTTCAGTTTAAATCAGGTTTAAATCTGTACCAAAACTTTCAAGTAAGTGGGAATGCATCCGAAGGCACACAAGCTGTGCTGAACTCAGGGTTCTTTGTACAGAGTTTTTTCCTCCCACTGGCTTCAATCTGAGCTGCAGGATGGAGTCTAATGGGGTTGCTAAGGGCTCGTTTACCAATGCTAGCAGGAAGGCTTCCAGGGACTTTATGGGCAGAGCCCAGTGCCAGGGCCGACCTTTGTGTTTGCCTTTGCTTGGGACTGCATCATTTCCTCCATGTTCTCAGAATGCTTTGGCTTTGCTTAACCCAGGCCTTGCTTAACTCTGATCCTCCACAAAGCTTTATCTTTGCTGGTGTGAGTAATCCTATTGCTTAATTTTACGCTTTGAAGTCAAGCCCGTGCATCTGCAAGGCTTTGACCTTCTATTTCCTCTTATTGCCGAGAAATAATTTTGCCATCATTTGCCTGCCCAGAATAATTGGTGCAGGAAAACAAAGGGAAGCATATGATGAGGATCCTTGCCTGTCAAGTTCCTGGTGCTAAACACAATGCAGTGTTGCACTAAGTTGTGACCTGCCTACTTAAAGCCCAGTTTTCACATCTAATGGGAAGCAGATATTTTCAGGGAGAGCTTCCACATTCTAGGCTCCTCACCATCTTGGGGAGATAAGGGAGCTGCCCATCTCCTCAGCATTGCCCTCTTGCTGCAGGCAGCAACCTGACACGCAGTGCTGGGTGAGGTGGGTCGTATGAGCTCCCCAGTGCTGCGCATCTATTTTCCTTACTGGCATGGATTTGATTTCTTTGTCCCATTAGTGTGGGACAGTAGCATGTGCTGTCAGAGACATTCTTTGAGTAGCAGTGGCATGGAGCTACTCCAGGCTGGGGTAAAGCTTCTTAAAGTGTTAGGTGGAAAAGGAGATAAAAAGAAGATGAGCAGATATCAGTGAGAGGTCACCGCAGTGATGGTAGGTCTGAGGGAAACAGTATCAGGACTGAGCTGGAGGACAGGCAGTCAAGATCATTCAGGTATGGTTGTCTGTAAAGCTCTCAGGTTAATTCACTTCGAATAAAACCTGCCACCAGTAATTAACAGGATAATTGGCTTGCTGAGTTCACTTAGCTCAGAGGAGACAACGGAGATGGCTGAGAGCAGACTCTTCCAGGCTGCTTATGCTTTAGTGTGATGAGAGTCTTGTTTTTAAAATTAAAGATAATGGCTAAAGCAGCACTGCTTTGAAGAGCTCTCATTCTTTCTTTATAGTAAGTAGTTACACAGGAGGAACATAGGACTTGACTTGCCATGTTTCGTAAGACTGCTGTGTGGTTAGATGCAAACTGCGTGCTTCTAGCCTACTTCTAAATATAGAGGAAGAGATGCTTATTTGAGGCATTAGCATCCCCATATGGACTTTTGTAAATGGCTGAAAAATCATGAAGTCTCACTGCAGTTATTTGCAGTGCCTTTGAATTCTTTCATTTGATTATCACAAGCTGAGAGAATTTTGCAATTGCTCACTGACTGATGGGAGGACACTCTTTGTAGAGCTGGAGAGAGAAACTAAAATATTATGGGTCAGCCTAACAATGAGGGAATTCATTGCCCCAGCATGGCGTGTCACACGTTACCCTGCAGACTGCATGGGTTATTCATACATATCCTTAAAGCAGATGACCTCAGCTGTTTTGCTCAGGGAACCAGTGAGATTCTCAAGTTGTCTTATGAGTTACTGTGCAGCAGGACGAGAGAGACTGAAATATTTTCCATGGAGGTTAAGCCTATTTTGCTTGGAAAAGAAACAGCAATTGCCTTGGAAAGTGCTGAAAATCTGTGTCACAAGAGATACAAGATGGAAATAGATGGTCTAGAATATATGTATGTTAAAGTAAGTAGAATATGTTTTTTGTTTTATTGGTTTTAACAGAGGTGAAGATGACAATCTAATCATATAAGAGCTTATTAATAAGAGTTTAAAGTAAATAGAGTTTTGGTTTGTTGTCTGGAGATATGTAGGGAAGACTATTTGCAAACATTTCAGACAATGATTTCATTTGCTTAGGATATTCTCCTTTAGAGGAATAAGAGAAGTACTGGCAGAAGTTGTTCAGATTTGATGTCAGAGTGCATCTCTTTGTGCTAACAGTCATGAAATGGAAATACAAGGGCGGCATAAATGATGTACAAACAGTCAGCTATCAGTGCTTGCAGAGAAAAGTAGTGGAACATGCCTTTTTCTAAGGCTAAGTATGGTGCAGAAATCTAAGCTGTGGCATGGAAGGGCTTTGATTCCTCTCCTCTCACCAGCACAGCCACATCTTACGGAGTTTCCCGTGCTGACTGAGGCAGGCAGTGGTGCTGACTGTTCCGGGACGTACGGCTGCGGCTGCCCAGGAGCTTCCTCCAGGCTCTCCTGTGCAGGCAGAAACGCCGTGGTTCCCCTCTGAGCACCTCTCAGCCCCGCTGTGCCTGTTGGCCCCAGTTCTGCTTTCAGCTTCCCCAGCCCTGGTGGAGGACATCTGGCAGATGTCACCCTGCCCGGCGGCTCTGTGCTGAAGCATGTCGGGTTGCTCACACCATTTCTAGTTCCTCGTATGAAGACTTGCTATTAATTACCTATGGAAATATGGTGAGACTAAATATGGCTCCGTTAATGGGCTCGCTGACATCAGGTTGTGTTACGATGTTGCAGCGAGGCATTGGTGGTGTAGACTGGGCTGCAGTGGCCGAATTCTGCTCTGGGTTAGCTGAGTAAAACTGGTTTTCCCTGAGTAAAGTGGGCCAAGGCAGTGAAAGCTGTGTTTTAATATAATTGCATCTCAAGCTGGAGCTTCTGTACAGTCTAACAACAACAACAAAAACAAAAAACGGTTGCATGCTAACTGAATGCAGTGGTTTGCAGTCATTCATTTTTTGTTTTTAGAATGCCCAGCAGGTATTTTACGTTTCATGTGACTTTTCTCATGTGAAATCAGAAGGACCGATCCCAACCTTATTAAAAAATGCTCAGAAAAGTACAGCCTTGCCTACTGTCAGCATTTGTACCAAATGCCTTTCCTTCCCTTTTTGCTGCATGTCTCACAGGTAAGTCAGCAGTTGTCTGCGTTCTGGATGCCTTTCAGATGAAAATGTTCACCTGTCTGTGCCGCTGTGTACCAGGTGATAAGCTATGGCTGTGCTGCTCCTCTCTCAATAAGTCCTTGTCTCAAACTCCAGTGCCACAGCACAGCTCAGTGCATCTGCCTGATCAATGCGAGCATTATTTCTCCTTCCTGTCTGGGCGAGTACTAGATACACCAAATAATCTCATCGCAGAGATGCAGATGGCTCTCTGCTGAAGCACTGACACAGACAAAAGACAACGCTTCCTCTCTCAGTGCCGATGAACCTAAGATGGGCATCCAGCTGCAGTCAGCACTGGGAGCTCCAGCTTCCTGAGGCACAGCTTGGGTTGTGCGGTACACTGCATGAAATGGTGTGGTTCTCCTGCCTGCTGTAGGTGAGCCTTCCAAGAGCTTTGGGGAAAATCACTGAAAAAAGCTGCTGTAAGATAGTAGAGGAAATGAAACAAATGTTATATAAAAATCAGCATGTAAAAATTCGTAAGAGACATGATGGTCTTCCATGGTCTGGAGACAAGTGTGACATCATGCAACCTTTTCCTAATATTCCTTCTTCAATACAACGTGTTTCATTAGCTTAATATTCAGCTTTTCATTTGCCCTTAATTTTTTTGTGGCCGCTATTCTGTAACTCTTGTAACGTGTTTTTCAGGTTGGATGTTCTAGGAGGTATTTTAGGGCAGACTTGCAATTAACTTCTTTTTGAAATTGCCAGCATGTAATTCCGTGTTGGCCTTCGTTTTGATGGCAGAGGTTGAGGTGCAATGCACTGCATACCTCTCAATGTGGGACTGAACCAAAAGTTCAGTTTTACCAGTGTCAGAATTCAGCAGTTTGCTGTTGCTTAGTTGGAGATAAGTGTCCCACTTCTAATCCATGTTTTTGATGAGATTATTGTGCTTATTCAGAAAGTTGGTTATGTGTTTATTTGTGCCTCAAGCAATGACCTACACGTTCGTGCTTCACTGGGAGCAGTGTGGCCGTGCTGGGTTTCCAGTGTCTGCATGGACACTGCAGTTAGCTTTGTGTAACTGATAACACAACCTTAATTAAACATCAGGAACATCATGTGGTCAGACTCAAAATATACCGAAGCAGGACTGCGTGTGACTTCCCTGGGCTGTGTGGTGGTGTTCAGCTGTGTGTGCTGCTGGCATCACAACTAAATAATGCACAGACCAAGGCTTCAGAAGCAGCAGCTGGCTGAAGATGGCAGCTGCGGGAGGATGGGCAGCCAGGTGTGGAAGGAGAGCTGGGGAATAAAGCAAAGGCTGGTAAACGCTGCTACTGCATGCGGCACTTCAGAGGGTTTTTTGAATGGGCAACAGTTTGATAGCTAATATGTTGTGTGATATAGTAATGACTAATTATAAACCAAATCTGTCTGTCCCTATGACATTAAAGAGAAGGTCAAGAACAATCAATATGGAATTAGAAAGTAAAGCTTTTAAAGATGAAGAAAAGAGATAGATTCACTGTTTTTCTATAGATTTGGCAGTGCAAATAAAGGTTTTCTGGTTTGATATCACTCCCAGTGTGTGGATTTCCAGGGGGATCATTTTATCTGGACTTTATCCAGATAATGCTATGATTTTAATATCTAAATTTAAAAAAAAAAAAAAAAATTTTTTTTGGTGACCAGAATTGCCTGTAGTCACATTCTATTATTGCCTGGGTTTGGGATTTAGCTTTTTTCTGACATCACTTCAAAGTAAGGCAAAGTTTCATGTAAACTGATGTAAGTTGAATTCATGTAAGCGGATGGACATTTCCCCAATGGCTAACCAACAGTTTTAAATTGTACTGCAGTGGTTTTTCATAGGATATTCATAGGTAAGACCCATTCTGGTTGTACCTTGGACCAAAGACACGCTTGACAAAGTAGAGTTGTTACAAGTGACCAAGTCCTAAATACAAAGCATACTTTAAATAAATATTAAAAAAAAGACCTTTGGTAGAAGCAGTTTCCCTGAATGTAAGGAAGGGCGCAGTGTCTTACATCCATCAGGCCCTGTCCCTGCCACAAGGAGAGCAGAGCTCAGCACTGCCCTCCGCTCCCTGTGAGGAGCTGCAGCTTGCTCAACCTGCTCTGGGCTGAGCAAAGCCGGGGACTCAGCCACTGCTCACACAGCACGCCCTGAGACCCTTCTCCATGCTCATGGCCCTCTGGTTGCTGGAGCTGTGGCAGAAGGGCAGTGACTCCCTGCTGTGGTACGGCTGCTAGCTCGGGGCAGTTGTTTAGCGGAGAGGGAGATGCAGGCATAACGTGTTCACCTATGCATACAATTACATATTCATGCGTCAGTTTTTATTTCCACCTGGAGCAACCTTCAGAAGAGCCTGCCGTGCTGATTAGTTCTGCAGTGACACAGCCAAGCTGCTACCCTTGGTTTATATGCCCCAACTGTTAGGTTGTTCTTTCTGAAATTCGTCTCTGCAGTGACTGTGGTAGTTGGACACAAGGAAACCTCTGGCATTTATCAGTTCGTGGCTGTGCTGCTCTGTTCATTGGAGTTCACTCTTTGTTTGCATTAGTTCTTGAGGAGGAGAACTGCTGTTCTGCTGCAGTCTCTTTTTACATACAGGTCTGCCTCTGCATTTGACCTTTACCAGCGTGGAGGTGTAACTCAGAGGCCTGGTTTGATGACTGAAACTTTTGGTGGCGTTACTTGATGTTGTTGGTGACTCGTTTTCTACTTGTTTATCTCAGGATGAGTTTGTAAGTCACTCCCTGGGTGCATTAATAGTCACAGCGCAGCCGCCTGCGGGCCCCAGGGCTCCCATCTGCCATGCTGGTCCCAGGGGCACCGCGTTGTCCCAGGGCTCTGTGGTACATTGTTTTTCTGTCCCTTTCCTAGTTCTGCTTATGTAACCATTAGGATGATGTCAACCTATGGAGTTCAGTGAAAGCTATATGTAAGAGCATCTCAAGATATCAGTGTAATTTGTTCTATAGGAAGAAGTCTCAGGCTATTTAAACTCAAAGACGCATCTTCTTTCAGCATTCTGAAATTGGCCTTAAAATGCGTTACAGCGCTGTCAGCAGAAGGAGCTGCTGGTCAGAATGATTCCTTCAGACACTGGAGTTTACCAGTGTCGCAGTCCTTGCTTATACAGAAGGGCTGACTATGCAGAGCATTACAAACAAACTGTATGATAAGGCACCAGTGAGACCTGACCTTCTGTTTCATTTAATTTACTGATCTCATAAGGATAGAGCAGTAAAGTCCAATAAAAACTGAGAACTCTTTTCCTTATTTCCTATCATAACCATGTGAGAGTAGTGAGGTCTGGGAGGAAAGTGATGATTTCCTAGCCATAAGGCAACAAAGAACTGTTAGAATGCAGGACTGCTTATTCTCCCTGCAGACCTGGGATGAGATCTGCAGAAGTTTCAAGCAAAAGTATTTAGCTGAATTCTCTTTCTCTGAGCCTTAAAAAATATGCAAAATATGTTTTAGATGTAAAAGAAAATTGATTGCATATTAATCAAGATATCTGCAGAGTTCACAGTTCTAAGAAACAGATATTAATAACAACTGAAAGTTTGGGGAACCTTGGGGAGATAAATTTCTCTTCCTGAGTTAGAGATTTATGTGGTAGCCTTTTAGTCTTCCTATTAGAAAAACAGCTTATGTGAAATTATTTGTCAGATAAAGCATTAATACAAATGGTCACAGATGTTCTCCCCACTATATATCATATTAATGTCTTTTTAAACTAATACATAATAAATATTAAGTCTTAAACTGTATGAGAGGTGTAGAAATGGCTGTTGCTGAGCAACGAGACAGAAAATACTCTCCATGCCAGAAGAATGCTGCTACTGCTAAGAAAATCAATAATTTTTGTTGTGATTCTCTTGGAAAGTTAATTATGCCATTTCCCTCAGGTCATAATAAGGATTTAGAGAAGTTGCTCAGAAATTTTGCATCCTGCTTGTCATGGCAGCGAAGTCTTTGGCTGCTTTCTGATCCTTCCTGGTTACCTGCCGTTTCTCTAAAAGGACAAACTCTTGTCTTTCTTTTCATACTGCAGCCAGCAGCAACACTCTGTTACTAGAAATGCAGTGCTTCCTCAGGACTGTGTCTGTATGGGAGTAGTGCAAAAAATCATACTGGTCTCAGCACTGGGGGAACTGGGACCTGCTGCTGCTTCCTGTGTTACCGATCAGGATCTCTGCATGGGATCTGGGCTGGTCAAGTTAAGACTTGTGTTTAAGCCTGTTACTCACCTAGACATGCATCTGCTTGTGTTATTAGTACAAAAGGGAAAGTTTTTCTCAGTGGTTTTAGGTTCAGAATTGCCACCCGTGGTGTTGGCATTGTGAGATCATTGTAAGGCAGAATACAGGCTGAAAGCTAATTATTCCAATTGCATCAATTGATGTTTTCAGAGCAATCCTACCCACAGCTCAGGAAATCCTATTCTAATAAGTAAGCATTTTGCATAGGTAAGCTCAGCTGTTTCACCCAGCCTTTCACAGCTTTTGGACTGCCTTGTAGCTGTGCCTTGCTAACAGGCGCTTTTCCTTTTCCAGCCTTAATGATGCAGACTGTTCTCTCCAGGTGACCATGCTCAGAGTTAGCAGCAGGCTCATGCTGCATGAGTTTGGTCCAGTTTGGGCTGTTGCTATTCCATCAGCTTCCTCAGCTCGTGCTGCAGGTATCTCTTCAATCCAGACATTAACAAACTGCTTTGTTCCTACCCAAAAATAAGGTCATTCTTGAAGGAGAGACAGGTGATGTCTGTCTTAAATTCTTCATGACTAGCACCTGAAAAGCTGTGGGTTTTAAGGCTGTCTGTAAATGAAAAACTCTGTCATCTTTGCTAAAGTGAAAGCCATAGGAGCTCAAGGGAGGTCATAAGGGCAGGTCTTAGATGCTGGGGACACCTTTGTTGGGTTTAAATTTCTTGTTTCTTTTTGTTAGGTTGTAGATCACCTTGTGAAGGTGCATCTCATCTCAGGGCATCTCAGAAGTGCTGCTGTGCTGGACAAATAGCTGCATCTCCTGCTGTAATTGTGGTTATGCAGTGGAAGTGGAAAACCGACTGCTGAAGCCAGTGCTGGGCCGCTTGCATTTCTAATTCTGTTCTGTCAGCAATGTCAGTTTGTGCTTCAAGAGGTTAATATCTCAGAAGAGAAGCTTTCTGAGTCATATGGTCTCATTTGATAGATAATTGTTATAGTCTGCTGGTTTCTTCATGTGATCTAAGATGAAATCATGAGGTATTACAGAACGCTGCAATTTTCTATTATACTTTCTTATTATATGAAATTCTGATAATCCAGTGAAATTTCTGAGCCGCCAGTGAGAAATGAATACGTGGCCCTGTTGTTTCTTCAGGGCCATCCTACCAGTAGCTATCAGTGACACTGAGCCCCGCGTACTGCCTCACAGCACTTGTCCTTCCAGCACAGAGCATGGTGCTTTTGTTCGTCCCTGGGACTGGGTAGCTAATGGTGTTTGACGTCACTGCTGAGGCTGGAAGAGTCTAGGCAAGAAATGTAATTTTGACTTAACCCTGTTTATATGTGTTCTTTCTGAACTCACAGCTATCTCATCAATGTGCCTTCTATTCATTCTGACAATTTCTGAAGCTAGTTTAGAGTAAGCAACAGCCGTGTTTTCCTAAAATGTCATTCACTTACTTTCCTTGAGTCAGTCTAACTGTTATCTCCCTATCAACGTTTTCATCCTGGTTCATTGAGCACAATTTCAGTAAAGTTAATCTGATTCTTGCTGTCATTTTTACTGCAATTTCAGTGTTATTTTTGGCTAGAAATTCCTACCCCTTTTTAGAAGATTGATTTGAAATTCATTGTCTCTAGAAGTTTATCGTGTTTTAGTCTTATTTTAATGTAGGCATAAGCTTGCTTTTGTATATTATAGTCAATAAGGATGAATATTAGGCATACCAGAGCAAGGTACCCAGGTGCAGACCCAAGACCTAGATGACCTTGGTCCTGTTTCTGCCAGTGAGAGTTCTTTGCTTTCTGCTTAGGCTTTGGAGCACACAAAAGACTTTTTGGCAGTGGAATTTTACCATCAACTGATTATGCAAAAGATAGAATGAAGATCTGATTTGGCAAACCATTCTGCTAAGTTAGTGAGGTGAGAAAGCTGGGAAATGATTCACTGCTTCTGATTAGGACTCTCTCTCTCTTTACTCCTACTTGCTCCTTCTACCAGGTGTTTCTTTGGCAGCAATTTAAGGTTAGGCAGTGATGCTACAGCTTAGTGCTCTTAGGATGACTTTAATATCTGTGAGGTTATGTCATGTGGAAGATTCGGCTGTCTCTAGTAACCCAGTTTCTATGGTGATCTGTTTTCTGCTTTCTCCTTCCTTTCTGCAGACAGTAGGAAATGTACAGTTTCAACTGAATAAATTAGAGGTGCCTATTTCATTCTGGCATAGATCACATAATTAGAAACTGCTGTGCAGCATTTGCTGCCTGAAGTTAACTTGGTATCTTACAAGACTGCTGCCTTTCTAAACTGGAAAACAGTGCATGACCAGCATACTGGCCCTTCTATCCTGACCGTCTTTATAGCTTACCTCTTCTGTCTTACCTTTTCTTTGTTCCTGGTGGAAAACCACATTGTAGATGAGAAACTACTGCTTTAGCTGAGGAAGTAAAAAGTTGTAACAGTTGGGCCAAGTGCAGTCCATACACGTTCTGTCTTCAGCTGTGACTGATTGGGCGATGTCTTTGTGTTAAACTGACAGATTTCCCCAGGCTCTGGGGAATAGTTGTTGCGATTCATGTGGTTTCTATGGACTCAGTAGTGGCTACACCGTATGCTTAGGGTGAGGGGGAAATCCATCCCAACTCAGTAACACTGCAACAGGTACCAGCACTGAAGTGACAGCAATGATGGTGTCTTGGAAAGGAGCGAACACGCTGGATTTTGCGAGAGGAAAATTGCACTGGACTCAGCGGCTGACACCCAGCAGTTTAATGAACTGAAATGAGATGTCAAAGCCTGGTAATCAAAAGGGCTGCAGTATTTTTGCTGCAGGTAGCAGTGCTGCCCGGGGCAGTGCAGCGTGGTACCTGCCTGGCTGCACCTGGGTGTGCACTGCCGCGCTCCTGCCCTGCAACAAGAAGGCAGTGCGAAGTTCGATTGCTAATCTGGAATGGAAGCTCCTTGTTTTGAATAGTTTCCTCTGGTTTCCTTTTTGCCGTAGTGTACGTGTACTGCGGGACTGAGTTTGTTTTCAAATGATAAAGAACTTACAAATGCTGATAACAAATTTAACTCTCAGAACCATCTTAACTCTTTTCAGCCCCTTATCTGTCAGTCTTGGTGAGGTTCTTAATGCTCTGTCAAAAGAGAACTGAGGAGCACTGCAGCAGCTGGTGTCAGAATCACGGAAGTTAGATGGGACCTTTAAAGGCCATCTAGTCCAACTCCCCTGCAGTGAGTAGGGACACCGACTGCTTCACCAGGTGCTCAGGGCTCCTCCAGCCTGACCTTGAATGTTTCCAAGGATGGGAAGCCTGTTCCAGTGCCTCACAACCCTTACTGTAAAAAAAACTTCATTTACCCAGTATAAATCTCCTCTCTTCTAATTTGAAACCATTTTCCCTTGTCCTGTCACAGCAGCCCCTGCCTTCTTTCTTACAGCCTCCCTTTAGATATTGACAGGCTGCTCTCAGGTCTCCATGAAGCCTTCTCTTCTGCAGGCTGCGCAGCCCCGGCTCCCTCAGCCCTTCCTCACAGGGGAGGTGTTCCATCCCTTGGATCACTTTTGTGGCCCTTCTCTGCACGTGGTCCAAGAGCTCCATGTCTCTCACATACTGAGAACTTTGCAACTGATTTTTTTTTTTTTTTTTTAATTTCTTCTGGATGTTAAACATAAGCAATGGGAAAATGTTTTTAAATTTTTAGATTTTTTTTTTTTTTTTTTTTTTAATTTTGGACTTTTTTTTTGTTTGACTTGGTTTGTATTCAAGGATGTTTCCTAAAAACCATCGTTAGGCATTGTTCATTTCAGTTCACACCAAACGGAAGCCATCCAGATGAGCCACCCTTCTTTGTTGTGGCACTCCCAGGGCTTAGCATTGGAGAGCACAGCCAGGCAGCTGCACGAGTTTGGTACACGTGTAGCACTTCTAAGAGCTTGGCAGAGAGCAGCAAAGCCCGTGTCTTTGGCTTGGGTGAAAATGATCACAACAGGAATTAGACTTTTCTTCTCTATTGTTTGGAAGGACTTCAGAATCTTCTCAGAAGAGCTGCTTTTAAGTAATTTTTTTGGTAGCCAAGTTTTTGACCTCTGAACACATAGGTAGTTTATTTTGTTGATTTTCAGCAGTGAATGTGCGTCTTAAACATTATTTTATATAGGAAATAGCCTTTTCTTACTGCAGAAAGGCAATGAAGGCAATGCATACTTAGCTTTGTGTCAGCAGAATAACTTAGTCACTTCCTCTGTGCTAGTTAACATATCTTTTGCTTAAAGGTTTTGGCTATAGGCAGATGTATTAAAAAAGGAAAAAAAAAAACATTTTGGTATCATGTATGTTGATGATTTAATGATATTGCTTCAAGAAGTTACAGATCTTTTGCTGTTGTTTTTATGTTGCAGTATGCCAGGGTTTGGATTCCTGACCCAGAGGAGGTCTGGAAGTCAGCAGAACTTCTGAAAGATTATAAACCTGGAGATAAAGTTCTTCAGCTTCGACTTGAAGAGGGCAAGGTAGGTCTTCTTGTTAAATCCTGAGGTTGTTCTTGGGAGACTGGTGTATCTAACACATGAAGCTATATTGTAAAACTGTAGCCCTATTTTTGTGTGTAGCTCTATTTATGTGCTATTATTGTTGACCACAGAGTTTGAGCATTACTTTTTGTGTGAATTCCATTTTGTCTAATTTTTTTGAAGTAACTAAGATAACAAAAATGTTGGTTGTATCCAGCTGCCTGTATGATTCAGTTATATATATGTATCTTTTTCTACTTACCCTGTTAAAGTATCAACCCTGGTTGATACTCCAGGGGGCCACAAGGAAAATACTGTTGCAGAAAGAAGTGGTGACTTTCAAGATCAGCATTGCTATGAGAAAGTTAATATCAACAGGATGGGGCAAGGATTAAGAGCATTGCCAGAATGGTGCGAAATGCAGCGTGGAGAAGGGATGACATCTCTCTGAAAAGATCACTTCTTTGCAGTGAAGGCCTGTTTGTATTTTCTTATGCCATTTGAATGGTTATTTAATGTCAGTGTATAATGGAAGTGGTCCTTCAGGTCTTCTCATAGAAAATAAAGATCTGCAGTAATCCAAAGATTTATTTTTGATTTCTTTTCTTTCTACCAGTGGGCAGCTTACATGTCTTTTTCAGATGGAGGTCTACATTGTAATTAAGTAAAATGAACAGATTATACATATAGAGTAGGTCCTAAGTTAAAACACTTTAATTGAATGAATTTCATTCATTGACTCACTCACATCTCTGATATGGCAAACCGAGCACAACCTTTTCAATCAGGCAAGGTCTGTTTTGCTCCACCCTCCACATTCCAGACTGTGCAGTGGTGCTGCACACTTGTGTATTGAATGTAGTAGAATGCAGATGTTTGCCAGTCAAGACTCGTTGTGCTGGGACAAGAGAATGTCAGGTAAATAAAGTACTGTTTCCTTCAGAGACAGATGCAGCTAAAATATCTACATTAGAGATTAATTTGCATAAATCTGTGTGAATTATAAGTAACATTTTTTTTCAGTTTGTGTTTTCATAGAATTCCTGTCCTTGCCAGCATTCCTGTGAAATGTTGTTGTATATATGGCTGGCTGTAGGCTGATGGAAAATTATTTCCTCTGTCCTGCTCAAGAGGAGAATAATATTGAAAACTAATTAGATTTGTGATAAAACACATTTCAGCTTATTTAATAAAAAGATTTGGCAGCAAAAACAAGGCATTTGTTTAAGTAATAGTTTAAAAGGATGAAATACATTTATTATTGCCTATTGCTTGTAAAAAACCCCTTTGGGAATTTTTTAATGATACTTTTGGAGAACCCAAATCACCAGACCATGCAAGTGTTATCTTGTGTTTTTATACCTTGTGAATCTTTTGCTGGGAAGAATGGTGGGAGGGGTTGAATGAAGGGATCTAAACAGCAGTTCTTTCAACATGTGCTTCTATTTAATTTTCAGGACCTAGAATATTGCCTCGATCCGAAGACTAAGGAACTCCCCCCACTGCGAAACCCTGACATCCTTGTTGGAGAAAATGATCTCACTGCACTCAGTTATCTCCATGAACCCGCTGTTCTACACAACCTCAGAGTTCGATTTATAGACTCTAAACTCATTTATACCTATTGTGGCAAGTATTTTGTCTTTTTATCCTGTAATTTTCACAGAGACTGCAGCAGACAGGAAAAGTTTGTTATTGATATTTGTACTTTTAACTTAGTGGTAGAGTAGGTTGGGTTGTTCCTGTGAAAGTCCCTTTTTTTATGTGGTCAGTAAGCTCGTCAAGTAGGCTTGAAATTATTAAGGCTTAAAGAAAACTGACTTCACTTTGTGTTCCTCTAGCTTCCCAGTGGGCTCTGTTTATAAAATTTTAGCCATGGACAATTTTAGCCATGGGATTCCTTGCTGACTGTTGTTCCCCTTAGGCATGTGTAGATAGGCATAGGCTGGAGGAGAGCTTCACACACTGAGGATGTAGGAGGTTAGCCTTGCTGTTTGATGGATTTATTGCTTCCTGCCTTTGATTGCCTCCATCTGTATTGAGCTGCCATATCTGTGCTGAAGATACCCCTTTATTTTCCTTTTTGTTTTTTCTAGTCTAGTATGAGAGTGCATTTGTAACAGTGTGTGAGCTAGTGCTTGTCCATTCACAAGCATGAATAGTGTGAGCTTTAAAAATACTTTTTAGCTCACAGTAGATGTTACCTAAAACTGTAATCGCCTGTAATATTTTCATACAGCCAAACTGTGGGGAAGTTACTTCATTGTAGGTACAAAATTGTAGCTGAGTTGTCTGCTTTAAGGACGCATTGATAGATAGTTTAGGCTTAATGCTTTTGGCTTGCGTGCGTGTGTTTCTTTTAAATTTTAGTTTTTAGTAACTTTTTAATGTAGCCATTATATTATAAACAGCCTGTTAACTTTTTGAATATTTCTTTAGTTTGCTTATTTTTTGGACACTGTGCTGGTACATAAGGAGCAGTTTAAGTCATTAGGGTTTTGTCATCATTTGTTGGTTGTTTTTTTTTGTTTTTTACATTTAGGTCTGAGTAAAAGAAAACATAATATGATGATGTGATTCCTGGAAATCAAATACTAAAAATTTCCTTCTTGTGATTGATTAAAACAAAGACACATTCTTCCCATACATGTAGTCAAATTACTATTTGCCTATTCATCAGAGCTCAGTTTATGCCAGCAGAAAACATACCCCATGATTTCTTTTTAAGTATACAGTTTAACTTTGTTTCTAATCAAGTGTTTGTAGGACAGTTCCAGTTCTTATTACCACGTGCCAGCGGTTATTGAGCCCTCTCCATGTTACCATACCTTAGACTTGCTATTTATGATTTCCTTGTGCTTTGCACTCTTTGCAGACTGTAGAGTAGACTTTCGCAAAGCTGCGGATGTCATGTTGCAGGATGGCCCTTGACAGGTAGCAGCAAATCGTGGCTGCTGGTATCTGCAGTAGAAATTTCTATTTTGCATTATAAGGCCTTGTTCTGTCCTGGCCTGCAGGTGGAATGTACCATGTGTCAGATTTCCCTGTTCTGGATATTCTTACAGTTCCACTATGGTGAGGGATGTGGGGAATGAAGGCAAGCAGCGTGTTGGGCACTTCATGGTGGCCAGAGCACAAGCATTAGTGTTGTGCTACATTTTGCTCACACCAGCAGTTCTCAACCTGCGGGGCCCAGCAGAGTGCTTCTGTTCCCAGTCCTGCTCTGAGCAGTGCCTGGACCATGCAGGCCTGAATCTGACTTTGCCTCCCTCTGCTTGCAGGCAGCCTTCATTCACATAAATTTGGGAGATGATGCATAGCTATATCTCATCCTGTCACACAGTTAGAGCGTGACCACAGGCACCAGATGGTTTAGGCTAGAAGAGACCTCTGGAAGTCTTCCAGGAAGCTCCCTTCTTACAAACAGATCTGATGAGACTGAGTTGCTCAGGGCTTTGACTAAAGACACCACAGCCAGTCTGGGCAGCCCCTTCTAAGGGTGTGTGTTTTAATCGCCAGACTTCTCAGCTTCCCCATCTTGGATATAGTCCACATGTCTGTCCCTAGTGCCTCCATGGCAAAGCTCCTGACAGGGGAGTGTTCAGTGAAAGGGCTTTTGTGTAACTGGAGTCTCACAACCTGACCTTGTAAATAGTTTCCAGTGTGGTGTCTGCAAGTACAGCCATGCCTGTCCTGTGAGACAGTCTGCCTGGTTTGTGTTTTGTTTGCTTCTAAACATGGATTATGTTTAGTGTTCTGTAAAGGAGTGTGTTGTCTGCTGGTTTTGTTTTCTGTTTGAGAAGACAGGTTGTTTTTATGTTTGTCCTAGTGCTGCTTTAGTTGTGGGTATGGCTGATGTTACACAGTTTCTCCTAGGGCTAGAGGGCTTTTAGTAGCTTATGGAATTCATTGATTTGGGATTGCTGAGTTTGATCAGCCCTTCTGCTTCCCAATAAGTGATGCTTCTGTGAAATGCATGCTGGGTGAATTAGAAATACATAGACTGTGCACTGTGGCAATTTCAGCTGGTCGCAGTGCAGTTGAGTGAGTTCTTATACCAACTGGGGGACCGAAGAGTATGGTATGGCATGCATTTGTTGCCTTGGGTGGTAGACATATATACATTGCAGTGTAAGCTAAGTAAGTAAAGCTAGTGTGTTAGCCTTTAAAAATCTGATCCTTTGGCCAAGGACATTCACCTTACAAATCACTATCAATTTCTGTCCTAAGTATGTGTTATTTGCCTTCTTCAAAAGATTATTGTCTTAGAGTTCTGCTCACGGAAGGAATTGCATGTGCCTCCTTATTCTGGTTCAGACATTAGTCAGGTTAGGTTAAATACTCAGTGAAGGTGATTTGAGCTAACCCAGTTGATTTAGCCAGAAGGAGATTAGAAAACACATTAATCCACCAAGAGAGTTATGGTAACGCTATTCCCAACCAGCAGAACTAGACTGGGAAAGGATGGATTTCCATGGCCCCAGAAATTAATTCAATTATTCTTTTCTTAGAGTAATAAGTTGAATGGATATTAAATTCTTTATGATTTCACTTTGAGGTAACCCAGACTTTTAAACAGAAGAACTCCTGATTTCTTAATTTCAAGGCCAGCCTGTCACCAGAAATCCAGAACTGATTTATTGTTTTGTTTTGCTGTTGAGAATATGAAATGAAGAGTTCATGACAGAAGCTGAAGGGTTATAAGGAAAAATAAATGGACAACATGCTATGACTGTGATCAAAACTCAGTAAATATTCCTGGCTAGTTCAGATGTATAAATACTGCCTGGTACGAAGGACAGCAAACTTTGACAAGTTAGTAAAGTGTTTGCATTAATATCTGGTTTAACCACAGATGGTGAATACAGTCAAAATGAAAGAATTGACCACATTTACTTCGGATGTATGTAGGAAGAATGGCAGAAAGTAACAAAAAGTAATAAAATTTCATGTGACTGCAGGAATGAAAGCACACACAGTGTGGGAAGGGCCATGATATTTCTTATAAGAACAGCAGTACCGTTCAGTGGAGGTAAAAATAAGTTATGTATGAATTATTCAGAATTATTATCCTGGGAGGTTGACTGGTTTAAAAGTTCCCATAGAAAGCACATAATTCCTGCCTTGCTTGTTTTGGTTATTTCCAGATGGTAGTAACTTGTTGATTTCGCAAGCCACTACTGCAATTAAGTGCTTTAATGTGTTGGAGATTTGTCATGGAGCTGCAGTCTTGAATTCAAGGGTTCATTTTTACCAGTGCAGCCAGAAGCAGGAGGGAATTGTCTGAAGTTTTGCACGGCTTTTTTAATGTCTCTTTGAATACATGTGCAAGCTTGAGAGGCTTTAGGAGCCCATCCGTCACAGCCTCAGTGCCAACGGCTGTTGGCAGCCAGCCTGTTGGCATGGGGTGGGCTGAGTTGTCTAACACGTCTCTTTTTCTCCATGGCAAGTCATGGAGTCATAGGCTCATAGAAGCATTCGAGTTGGAAGGGAGCATTAAAGCTCACCCAGCCTACCTGCCCTATAATGAACAGTCCCAGAAGGACTCCTCAGTTGCAGCTGTGCTATGCACACTTTGGTAATAAGCAGCACTGCACAAAAGTGCTGACAAACATCGGCTGTGTGATGTGAGTATCGGAACAAGTGCTGGTGAATTAGCAGACCTGGCTAATTAGCTGAGCGAGGCACACGCATCCACTCCCACGGGAGCACTGCTGCAGAGAGCCTCATCCGGCCCTCAGCTCCACAGCTAAACCTGCAGTTCTGCTGCTGGAGAGCCAGCTTAGTGGCTTGGACTGAGCACAGGTAAAATGCAGTAGCTCCTCATCGCTGTGCCTGGCAGCTCATTATTGGTGAAATCAGGAATCGTAACGTGGCTCACGTTCAGTGCTGAAGCAGCCTGGGAATCCTGAGGCTGTGTGACTCCACACATGCCACTGAGGTATGCTGAAAAGAAAGGATTTAGTGTTCCTGTGTGCAGGCAGATCCCTATGGAGCATCAGGGTCCAGAGGTGCTTCCCAGTTGTTTATACTGCAGAATTCCTGCTGACAGCATCACCGGGGCCCTGGAACACCACCACTTCCCAGTGTTTGCCCTTACAGCCATCATTTGTAGCCTCTCTGATGTCCCATACTGAGCTCACCTGACTTTGATCTGCAGCCTGTCCTGATCCACACACGCTGCCATCTTTGTGCTGCAGGCACATCAGGGATGTTAGATCCTGTGGCAGTCCAGGCTGCAGCTGCTGGTTTGCCGGCTGCTGCCTGCTGCTCTCCTGCCCCAGCCTAACTCCATGAGGCCAAGGGATGTGGCTGGTCATGCCAGAGCAGCTCTGAGCACCTTGGGTTGCTCGCAGGCCCTGTTCCAGCCCCCAGCTCTGACTCCTGCTGCTGACTTACACCCCCAGCTGCTGACTCCCAGTGTAGCTGATGGGCACTGCAGTGTCTGCCAGCACTGAGCTCCTGTATTCCTGTATTCCCACCCCCCTTTTATTGTTTGGCTTGTCATTACAGCATTACACTTGGCACACATTTTTACAGCGACTTTTGAGTTACTGAGTCATTTGGGTGAAGTCATTTGGTGGAAAAACACTGGCACTGGTTGGATAGGCATGCCCAGACGTGTAACTGCCCTTAGATCTGAGGAAATAAATGAAGGTTTCTCCAGTCTCTTTGTGAAAAGTGTTCTGTCGTTGTTTAATGTTTTTGCTACGGTCGGTGCTTGATTTGTAAATACATGACAGGATTTAAAAATGGGATGATACTCCCAGCAGCAGAGGCAGATTACAGATGCTTTCACTTCCCTTCTCCCAGCTCTGCATGGAAAGTTCCTGAGATAGAAATCACAGCACTAATCTGCACATAGCAGGGAGCTGGGCGCCCTGAGGAAGTGTGCGCCTGTGTGAATTTCTAGGTAAATTTAGAAATGCACTGAATGCTGTGGAAATGCTTACAGCACACATACTGAGGGATACGTTGTCCAAGGAGCGTCGATTGCGTGCTTGCTGCAGACTTTATGCAGCCACAAGAACCTTGAAATACAAATGTAAGAAGAGATTCTATTTTTAAAGTTAGCTGCAGTTAAAATTAGTTTTGTTTTTTTTTTTTTTTCCTGCTTATATCACATGTTAAGGTGAGAAAGAATGGCCATGTCAAGAAAGCAGATTTTGCCTGGAATGACCAGGTCTCACGTGTCTATGGTCAGTGATTTCACCTCTGTGTGGAGTAAATAAGAAGTGTTCCCTGCCCATGGTAAATACTGCAGAAAAGAAGAGTATCAGTAGTCTTCATTCAGACCCTCCCTGGGGGCAGAGAAATCCTCTTTTCTTGTGGAAAAGAAAATTGGACCAAGGCCACTTCAGATCTCACTTTGTGGATAGGAAAGATGTACAGATTAAGACTGAGCTTTTCTGTAAAAGAGGAGGGGATTGGAGGTGGTCTGTTTTGGGAGAGCAAAAGGATGGTGTGAATTTAGAAATGCTGTAGTGATGATTGGCATAAAAAGATTGGAAAACTAGAAGATGGAAGGAGAAGTAGTTTCACATACAGACATACAACGTGAAGATCTTGTGGTGCCTTCTAGAGGTGTAGTTAATTTCCTGACTCGACTGCATGCCTCTGTGTGTCAGCCCCATGTGATGTATTTTTTGGCCCCTGTCAGAAGTGTCCTGCAGGCAGGAGGCTGTTCCTGCTGCCTGTTAAAGCCATCCAGGTCACACTATGGCTCTACTTTGTTGTTTGTATTAAAAGCTGTCCTGGGTTCAGCTCCTGAAAGGTTAACACACTGTATGTAACAAAATGCTCGTGAGGCCTTTTAGCAGCTATAGTTCACCAATCCAGGTGCTTTTACAGTTAAAGAAAGGGGAACATTGATAAGGCATCGTACTCATACTGTATGTATTAGGAGCTGTCCCTGATGTATGCCCTGAAGTAGGATAGAAGGAAACTCATTCTAGCTTTTGTACGCAAAGCCGAGGTCAGACTAAATATCTAAATTTCTATCAGACTAAATTTCTATTATTTAGAAATCAACAATATAAAGTGTGCGGGTTCTTCTTCTCTAGTTAATATTTTTAGAAAAGTTAGAGCAATAGTTGATGTTAAACTCATTTTTATTTTATTTTATTTTGGGACAACTATTACTAACTCCCTTTGTTTCATTGTCTTTGTTTAGGTATCGTCTTAGTGGCCATCAACCCTTATGAACAGCTGCCTATCTATGGCGAGGATATCATCAATGCGTACAGTGGCCAAAACATGGGGGATATGGATCCACATATCTTTGCAGTGGCAGAAGAGGCATACAAGCAGATGGCCAGGTTTGTAGACCACATGAGTTTTGAATTCATGGATTTTATGAAAGGAATGAGATTTAAAACTTCTGGCCGACAGACTTCTCGTTAATTTATGACTCATGAAGTATTTTCAGGATCTGTTTTTTATCCAGTGTTCCAGTGCATTTCACAAGAGGGTAAGTTGTCCAAGTTAGTGAGTATTAAAATGTTACAAATGCCCTGGAGATCTTGGCTGCTGACAGGTAACAGGAATAGCTGTGGATCTCTTTAGAATTTAGGTCTAAAATTAGCATGGTGCTTTATAGGATTATGTAGTTTTAACTTGATTAGCAAACTGTGGAGGTAGTTTTTAATCATTGGTGGATTTTTAAAGAGAAAAATGCAAGATTTTTAATTGTTTTGTATTTGGATAACTGACAACAGAAAGAAAAATCACTGGGCTTACGGATGCTATATGCTGTTACAGACTGCTAGTTCTATTAGTAGAGTCCCAACAATGTAATCTCCTTTTGACTGCTACTGACTAGAATTAAGAGGGAGGAAAAGGCTGAATGCACAGTGTGTGCCCCAAAACAATGTCTCTAAGGACACTGTAACAGCTGTGCAGGAAGTCCTCATTTCCTTAATTATTGTATGAAAACAAACTTGTCACCCAAGGAAAGTTGTGGTTGGAAACTGTTCTTCCCCTTCACCCCAGTAACCTGTCAGTTTGAGAAGCTTTTTGAAATATTTAGTTTCTAGAATGAGCCTTTTGGGCTACCATGTGGTTTTTGGTTAGCAAAATGGGCACAAGCAAAATGGGCACAGGTATCCTCATTGTTTAGCTATAAGCTATCCATACAGTTTTCCTTGTTGATAATACAGCCCATGGTCAAATTAACCTGGTAAAATCTTTGAATTAACTATAGTGGACCTGCAGAAGGGGGAGCAAGGCAGAGATGAGCTGAAAATGGTGAAACGTTCAGCTTTGCAATTAGCTACCTTTTCATTAAAGAATTCATATGAGAGCTGGAATGAATAAAATCCTCCGTTTGATATGAAGTCAGTTGTGTGAGTACAGTGATCCACTTAATACTCACATAATAGATCATTTTAAAAGAGAGAGATACATACAGTGCAACATTTCCTGATGTCCTGCAAAATAGGCAATGTTTCAGGAATGCCACACTCTTGCATTGCTGTATAGCAGAGGTGCTCCCCTTACTTTCCTACTGCTAATGGAAAAAGAGACACGTAATTTGGTATGGAAATATAAAGACAAAACTGTGTGTCATGACAGTCATATTTGTACGGTGTGCCTTTTTTAACCTACATCCACATTGTTCTACTGCTGGTCAAGTCCATCTAAAAGCTTTACAAAGTAAGAGTATGGTAGGCACACTTCACATCTGAGGCGCAGTCCGCACTTGCGTTGATATGGCAGTGGGGGATGCAATCCAAATATCCAGAATTTTTGTTCGTGGCATTGATCAGTGAGGGGCTGGAAGACCATCTCTCTGCAGGGGCTGCTGTTGAGCACTGGAGGGGACATACCAGCTTGCCT
The DNA here is from genome assembly GCF_019232065.1 of Centrocercus urophasianus. Lineage (NCBI taxonomy): Eukaryota > Metazoa > Chordata > Aves > Galliformes > Phasianidae > Centrocercus > Centrocercus urophasianus. The sequence continues at coordinate 11,152,206 of NW_024884789.1, read as the reverse complement.
GGTCAGAAAGTTCAGATTTCTACATTGCGTTCACTTGCTAGCGGAAGCTTGTAGAGTGAAGATTTCTATCTACCACCATCTGCACTATCTGCTATTTCCTTCTCTGACATCACACAGAGATTCAGAGGGGCTGAGATTTGGCAATAGTTTCTTCTGTGGTTATTTCTTTTCGTGTTAACTGCCTGCTCTTCAGCTCTAGATGCTCCCTCCAGCAATTCTGTGCTGCTGAATAATAACAAATAAGATGTGGAAGTTCCTTTTGAAACAAATGATGAGAAGTTATATAAGCATGAAAATGATCCTAAATAATCTTTCAGCATTAACAAATTAATTCCTTTGTGTTCTGTGCCTACAGCATGTTATAGACACTGTTATTTTTTTATGAAAAAGAATTTGAAGATCTACAGTTCCTCTGTTGGTCATGTAAAAGCAAAAATGAGGTTGTATCTGACCTTCACTAACAATTTAATAATTACTTTAAATATTCATGTAGTAGCTATGTTTATGGCAATTATCTGCATTCATGCATATATTGCTGAGATTTATTTTGCTGTTGCTTCTAATCTGTCTTAATTCCCTGTTTAAATGATGACTGGAATAATTACTCATGATACTCCTATCCATAACGCTTCAACACATGAATATTTACTCTTCAATTCTTGTTATTTATAATGTAATGATTTAAAGTTTGTTCTTGCAAGCTGCATTACTTCCCTTACTGTAACTGAGAGATTCTTTCTTTGCATTTGGTAATACTGCGTGATTTCTGAGATCTTCAGCCAAACAAAATGACCCCTGAAAGCTAGTCATAATAAACTGTTTGCACTGTGTCTTCAGTATGTACAGTGCAAAAATATGAATGATTAGTTAAAAGCAACGTGGCTTTTTACCCACACTTGGCTGTTAGATAACTGATTATCATTAGTTTAGCCCAGGAAAATGTATATAACTGTTTAGGACTGCTCTTATTTTGGACTTCTATTTCTTTTCCTTTTTCCAGCAGAGCCAAGTTTCTGGGCAGTTAGTCTGCAGTGTAGCAGGGTGGCCCCTTAGGGCTCACTAAATGATGAGTAGTGCTCACTCATCTGTAAGGTTTGACCAAGTGTGTCTTTTTATTGATAACATTATATGAGACTGGGGACTTGCCTTTGTCTGCATGTCTTGTATTTCAATTTCTATTCATTATTCTTAGATTCTTTCTTAGATTGTAGGTAGCCAGTGTGTGGATGTATGTTTTGTGACTTCCATGGATAGCTTGCTCAGAGAGGTTTTGGACAACTTTTAAGGAAGACTAGCAAGTTAAAAGGAAGTAAAATATTACTGAAACATTTACTTTTTTTTCCCCTTTGACATATAAACCATAATATCTGCATGTGAGTGTTTGTGTGTGTTGAACACTTTGAACTACAATGCATACCACTTCTATAAGTCAGCATTTCTAACTTTTTAACAAAAAATATTATTTCCTCACAGCTGATAACTATGAAAACTGAGGCATAGCATTAGCTGATAAGTTTCCTAATTTATTTTTGTTTTTTTGAAAGCGTTACAGCTTCGGTAGGAATCAACCATCAGCACGTGTGCCCTTCTTTCAGTTTCTTTTCAGTGTTTGGTAGAAGCCTCCAGTTTTAAACCCATGGCTCATGATAAGAGGAAATGTTTATGGTTACACTCTTGTAACTGCTAAGAATTGCATGAAACTACATGAGACTTAGATTATTCATTTCCTTACACTGTTAGGGAAAGATGTTCTAAACCGCTCTTACATGGGATCCCTTCTGTGGAGTAAGGGCATATTACATAATTAAGATAATGTGTATTTTCGTCAGTGCCTAATTGATCTATTTTGTTTGTTCTTACTGTGGTTGATGACAGATAAAGTGAAGTTGTCTGCTTAGAGTGCAAGTTGGGGATAATGTCTGCAAACAGACTTTATGTACTGGTGAGATCAGTGAGTGCTAGAATGGAAAGCAATACTGTCAGTCTGCAGCATTTTGCTTTTTCTATTTGGACAAAGCATAATGATTTATTCGATGTTAGTGTGAATCTTCTTCGTTAAATTACCTTTAATAAGCAGGTTGCCTCTCTGTTTTGTAGATTTGTGGCATGCATCTGATGGCTCTCAGCTACATGAAGTTTTTTTATATCACTTTTAGTTAAGAAAGAAGCTTGGTGAACTGTTGAGTAGGTGTTTTGAAAGCACCTTGACTGACAGCCTCCCATTATCGCAGCCATCTCAAGATGATGTCCTGTTATAAAAATGCACCTTTGATCAGCTGCTGCTTTGCTTCCCAGTATCTCATTAATGGATTCTCTATTCACCCCTTTCAGAAGTGGGTAGGGAGATGATGAACAACATATCACAGATCTGCATGTGGTTACAAAGTGAGAGTGTTCCCTAGTAGGCACCGTGCAGGCATACAGCAGCCTGCTTTGACACATGGCTGTGACACATTACTTTTCCACATGAAATACTTACCTAGTTCTTGTAGGGCTCTGCTGTTAAAATTAGAATGAAAAGGGAAATTGTCCTTTCTGGTATAAACTGATGATTTTGGAATAAGGAATTAACCCTTGCACTTCAGGTCTGGCATTTTGTGGTACTGAATACAAGGCAACAGATGCAATATTTAAGCAGACGTAATGTCAAGACCTGAGCAGTGATTATTTTTAGGCAACAGAAGGGTTAATCATGGCCGTAGCTGTAAGCTAGGGTTCATGTGAGGTGTCCTGCTGGTAGCTAGGCAATGAGCTTTAGTAAACTATTATGGGAGTGACCTCTGACTAATCCCTAGATAAATCACTTCCGTAGTGCTGGCTCATCTTTGTGCTCCTCTGGTGTGCAATCTGTCATGATTTTACAGCATGTGCTGACCTCAGTTTTCTTCATTTGTATGTGTTGAGAGACACTACCATCAATTCATTATCTTTTCACCTTTTGGTGTTTGTAGAGTCAAGAGCTGTGTTTCCTGTCTGTCTCTGAAGCCAGTACGTCGTTTTTGCTTGTACAGTAGAAAAGCTGAGGCAGAGATGTGCCATGCATCTGTCACTAAGGGCTGGTTCCCAACACGGAGCTTCTAGCTCTCAGTCCTGTGCTCAGATCGTTTTGTCCAGTGGCAGAACAGGATGTCAAGAAAAAAGACCATTACATTTATTAAACAGTTGAGCTAGAGATATGTTGAGAAATGTGGCTAAAGACCATGGTTTTGCTGGACTAATGTTTAATGCCCATTAAAGTTAAGTCTTTTACTAAGAATGAATTTACTGACTAATCACTGCAAGTTGTTGTGACTCAAGGTGCAGCTGAACACATCTCTGAATTGTTCAGCATGGCTCCTGCAAGGACTGGGATGTTTCCAGTCAGAGCACGTTAGATCCAGATAATCAAACCAATGGGTACAGGGCACGCAGGTAGGACAGGCCTGGAATATGGCTGCTGTTCCTATTGGGGAATAGCACTGATAATAAGCTGGGTTTCTTTTAACCTTTTCCTCTCATCACGTTGCCACATTCAAAGCCCTTTAGTCTCTAAACAATCCCTTGCACTGATAGAGCACTTTGCACGTTCTGGGCGTTATACAAAATTTGGCTTGGTAACCCGCACAGCAGCCTTCTAAGGGTGGAAAATGCAATTATCTGTGTCAGACCTTTTGGGATGTGTCAACACAGCCCAGTCTGTAGGCTTCAGCAATGGGAATGTGGGGATGATGTGGCTCTGCAGGAAGCAGGAGCCATGTTCAGACACAGAAGAGCACTGAGAGAAGGAAACCATTTCACAATGAGGGAAAAAGGTTTCTCGAGTTCGGCTGGCATTTGTCAGTGTTGGCTGGGTGCAGGGGGATCTTGTCCCCAAGGAAGAGGCCTTGCAGGGAGCTGGGTTCAGCAGGCTGAGCACAGGGAGCATGAGCTTTCTTTGGGCTCTTGGAAGCACTGGAAAGTGGGAATGCAAAACCAGGGTGCTTTTCCCATATAGCAAGCCAGAGAGCTTAGTGCAGAAGTCAGGGGGATAATAGAACTTATTTAGGGCTACAAAAGTTGTTGTGATGAAAATAGTTTGTTCAGAAGGTCAGTAAAGGGCAAAATGCCCAGGCAGGCTCCAGCCTGGCACCTCCAGAGCTGCGGCTCTGTTCATTGGAGAGCACTGGAAAACTGCCGGATGAATTCTTGTTTGTTTATTGAATGGTTCTGGTGGAAAAGCAAATCCAGGGCTTGTAGAGAGGCCAGCTTCTCCAGTGACTCCTGACAGACACTGTGCACCCTGGGCTGAGTGTGAGGCCTTCATGGTGAGCAGGAACTGCTCGGCATATGCGGCTTTTGCTGCCGCACAACACCCTGTGCAAAGGTGAAGCTAAGTGTATTGCATGGACCTGTAGTAAACTTGCCAAAGCACGTGGGTTTTACAGCTGCCTTTTGTACTGGAATAAGTGCAAAAAGCAGTTTTTGTCTTTTAAAAAAGCAAGTAGTTGTAACAGTGGAAGCATCATGCAGAGCTGAACTGTTGTTGACCAGGCAGCAAACTTGGTACAAATTGTGAGGCTCCTATGATGCAGGCACAGGTGCAGACAGCATACCTGTGAAGTGCTTGGGACCTGCAGGAGAAAAGCAGGCTGGAAGGAGCCTCAAAGTGCATATAGAGGATCTCTCTTTGTCTCAGACGTTGCATACAATAGAGCTACGTACTCATAGAAGTACCTAAAATCTTTTTGTACTATACTTTAAAGTACTATTTGTACTATCACTCTTAACCAGAACCATACTGAAAACCCTAGAAATTTGCTATATGTTTGGGTTCAAAGAAAGGCACATAGTAAATATGGGCATTACACGTACATGTGTACAGCTGGCCTGTTTCACGTTGCTTTAGACCTTGTGCCCCGTACTGCAGACACTGACAAAGCTATTTGCATTCACAGCTATGCATACTGAGCTGTGAGATGCAATAACTTGTTCTGAGCTTTGCATTTCTCTCCTGAAAGGCCAATGTGACCAGGGTTACCACATTTCTGTCTGCAACTTCCTGTAGAGAAATGCATGGGTGTATACTGTGTCTTTCACCTGCACACACTTTTGTTAGGCCCAACAGCATGGTGGGAGCAATATCCTTATCTCTCTCTTCAAAGCCACACTTTATGCTGAAGAAAATTGGGCATTCTAGGAAACATGGATACATTTTGATTTCAGGTTTGCCATTGCTGGTGTTTGAGGAAACACTGTAATTTAGATTATTGGAGGGAGATGTACTTGGTGAGTCTTCAGATGAGACAACTTGTGTAAGAGACAATGTGTCTTATACCACAGGTTTGTCCTTGTATTTCTCTGGTCACACCCCAACGCTTTATTCTTTTCCAGAAGTTCATTTCATCTACTTTGCACTGTGTTTCGGGTGTTGGAAAATGCCTGGTCCTTTGAAAACTGTGCTCCCTTCAGCCTGCTGGGGCTGGGAAGTTCCCTCCTAAATTTCTTAATAAGTTCTTGAAGTTGCTTTCTGTGAAGGTAGGAAAACATTCCGTCTTGCAGAGAACTCTTACTTTACACCAGTAGCTGATGAAAGTGGATGGATTTCACAAGGAGTTTGCAATCTTCCGTGCTGGTAATTATTCCAACACAAACAAGGCTGGAAGAAGCTGTTTGTAATGGGTGGAATGTTGGATGTATTTCTCTGTTCTGATAACACTGACACTTTGAAGTTATTTGGGAACATCAATGAAGCAGTTACGTTATTTTGCACTTCCATAATGGTTCTGTTCCTGGTGCGTTATATGAAGTTGTTTTACTTAATCTTATCAATGAGAAAGTTAGGTGGTAAAACTTTTCTGGGCTCTTTTTTGTTTTCATATAGCTGTCTTGTGGGAAGAAATTGATCTTTAATAAATGTATTTGTTTAGTCATGCTCTCATATCCAAAGATGTATGCCTACTTGATTTAGTGTCGAGGTTGCTTTGCTGGAGACAATCATGTCAGCTGCACATATGTACTATTCTAGCACTGTTTGAAAATCTGCTTAACAAGGTAAAAAGTCTCACTTAAGCTAATTTTATGTTGGTGCCTATTTAATCGTGTAGCTCTTGGAGTAGCTGTAGCTAATAGAAGTACTGCTAGATTTCAGACATGCCAGCCTTTCTGAGTGAATCCTATCTGACCTTTCATCAGTGTCATTACTTTTGAAGTTATTCTCCTGAGTTGTTTTTCCTGGTGCTGTAGTTCAGCTGTAGGATGATGTGTCACTCAGAAAGCAAATTCGAGTTCCTTTTCTGTCTTTGATGGACACGACTCACGTTGATGTTAGTGGTAATTACATGTGCATACTTAGAACAGAATCTGCCTCGAATGTTCCCTGAGTCACTGGTTCCTTCCCAGGAACTTCGCATCAGGTTAATTGCTAACTTTCTTTGATCAGAGTTCACCGTTTTGAAAAATCTGAAGCGATTTCAAGCTTACCAGTCTACTCCATAACTGCAGAAGAAAAACAACAGTGAGATCAGGTGGACCAGACTGTCACTGTTGGATTAAATACAAGCTATTCATTATGTTCTTGGTGTTGTGCTGAAGCAGTAGGAGATCTGGCTGTGTACAGATTGCGAGATAAGGCCTTGAGCAGCAGTTTGTGCAGCGTTCATTTAAATAAAAAATGAAACTGTCATATGACATGGAGATGGTGCCCTTAGCCATTACCTCAGCTTGTTACTCTTAAGGAAAACAATAAACCAATATCTATTCCACACAGACACACACACACAAAAAATCCTGAGAACAGTAGATTTAATTAAGTTCTTAGCTCTGTCTGCCTTCGGGCCATCTCCTCTCATACTGTGCTGAAAAGAAGCTTCTGTAAAAACAGCACCTTGTCAGTGTCCTCATTTCTAGCAGACATAGGTGATTGGGAGTGAAAGGCACAGTAAGTCCTAATGCTGCTCTCATCAGATCACTCTGTTATTTGGTCTTTCTGTTTTAACTATGAAGGTCTCAGTCTGATCTCTCTTGCCAATCTTGTCTGTGGTAGATGGCACTGAGAGCTCAGCTTTGAAGTAATGCACCACAGACAAGTGTTTGAAGTTCCTATCAAAATCTTTTAAAATCAGCTGTTGATGATGTACATTTGCCAGCTGGAGATGTTGATGGCTTGGGTAAGGATGGATTGATATGAATATTGAGGGTGATGTCAATGATTTTGTATAGCTGTTGTTGGTTTTTTTCCCAAGCTGATGTTTATATGTTGTGTTTCCTTATATGCATCTATTTGACATTATTTGCCTGAGAGTCCCAACAGTAAAAGACAAGATCAAGTGATTCATCTTATGCATCAGTCATGGAAGGAATAAAACATAAAAACAATGTTGTACTTTGATGATGAAACTGAGTAGCTCTGAGCTTCTTTAATCCCATCTGAAATATGTATTGATGGTTTTTTAGCTGTTTTAGTTTTCCTGTTTCCAAGAAGGACTTTCTTTTGGTATTGTATAGAAGAAAAAGGTAAACAGAGATTGGTAGAGGTTTTTCAGTCTATGTGTCTTGGTTACCCTGATGTTTGGACAGTGTGCTATGAAGTAATGGCTGTAATGTAGTCTGTTTGTTTGTTTGTTTGTTGTGGGAAACAGCTTTTGAAGGTACAGAGATCTTAAGGTATTAAAATTGTTTGAAAATTGGCAACCCTGCCTTTAATAACTTTAATGTTTCCTAACTGCACTTATTTTTCCTTTTTTTTTTTGCCTCAGTTTTTCCGTTGGTCAACTGAAATTATTAGAAGTTGCCTTGGATAATGAGAGCAATGATTAATATTGTAGCAGCACCTTGCACACAGTAGAGGAGCCCAATGGCAGTGTTGCTCTTGTTTCCACTGACGCTGACAGCTGCGACTCGGTAGAATTTCTTTCTTTTTGAGCCCTTTTAAAAGCCTCTCCCTTATTTCTGTGATACACAATTTAAAGTTAAGGGTAGTCAATGCTATTAAATGTATTGATTTAAGGTGTATGTGCATCTCCAACAAACATTTTTTCATGTCTCGAAAGAATATTTTTTTCAAACTGCTTTTTGGTTTCTTCTGCACTGTTATTTCATTAGTATCCTACAAAAACCTCCTTTGCAAGTAAGGTATTTCAAGTCACTTTGCAGCACTCTTTATTCCAGTGCTGAATCCCCTTTTAGCTGAAGCTATCTTCAGTTTTGAATTTTGCAGTGCTTTTTCAAAGCACAAAAAAATCAACCTGCTGGAATGTAGGTTGTGATCTCAAGCTTGCAGGAGTGAGGTAAGTCTTTATCTATTCTGTTTGGGAGTTTGGACAGTGAGATTCCACATAAACATACTGCCTGTCAACAGAACTTTGTGGGAGAGCAAAACTGTCTTTAAAATTAACCAGCCGACGCACAGATCTTTGTCTTTTCCCAGAGTTATGATGATGAAAAATTTGTGAGTGACATATATTGCTCATTCTGTCGCCATTACTTGTCACAGAGTGGAGCTGTGTATAGCTTGGCTACAGTATCTGAATATTGCCTTTCAAAATTAGGCATCATTTTTGTGATAGATAACACTCTTTCATTATTAGTTTTTTATTCCACAATGTGTCACTCTTGTATTTGACAGCTGTTATTATTAGTGTTTTTTTAAGGATAGTCCTGAGTGAAGGAGACTTGTAAGATTTCTGAATGAAGTGCCCTGTTAATGGAAGCAATCTCAGCACTTTCCTTTTGTTTGTGAGATGACCAGGTCTGTCATCTTAAACCCTGAGTTTTTGTGGGTTTTTTTGGTCGTTATCTTATTTTTGAGCTCTGCTGAGAAATGGCAAAAACCAATGCCTGAACATAATGCTTCATGTTTCCACGAATGGTAAATTAGTCACTATCAATCTGTTCCAGTCTGGTGTGACTAAACACCTGCCAATAGTTCAGCATAGCATCATATCACTGTAGCAAAGTTCTGCATCACAGGATGTGATCATCATCCACCTTTGGGTGAAAAAGGACTCTCACAGTTTCTCATCTTCTGGCTTGTTTTTCCTCGTTTCCTCATCGAGAGGAAGCATCAGGAAGATGAAGAAGTATTGTGCAGATACTAGGTTGTGTCATCAGACAGTGAGTGGTGTCACACATTATTGCCCTGCTTGCATGTTTTATTGGCTGAAAGCTTTAACTGTAGCTTCTTTTCTGACTGGTGACATGCTAAGTGCTCAGAATGCCAGGTCAGAGGTTGAGGAATTAGTGATTTAGCTGCAAAATTGTCATTTCTGTCTCTGAAGAACTCAAATGTTTTTTGTATTTTCTCTTTTAGTTTTTGTTGGTTTGTTTTAATATGGAATGAAAATTTCATTTAGCCTAAGCAGAGGTTATACAGGAGACTGACCGTCATTTGCACCAAACTGGCATATACTCTCCCATCACTTTATGCACTGTCCAATACATTTCAGTTCTATGTTAGCTGGTATTTTCCCTCCAAAATACATGGCATTTTGTTTCCTTAAGGTTTAATGATATGAAGCCCTCTCTGCAGAGCTGCTGGGGAGGCCTACCCCTCCTTCCTTCCCTGGTGCCAAAGTGTCCAGCTGCCCGTGGTAGGGCAGCCATGTGCCAGGCATTTTCCGGGGCTGTGGTAGTAGCATCTCACCTTGCTGGATGCTATGTGGCACTGTCCTTGCACCTCCTCCACATGTCAGGAGTGGTGGTAGGCATTTTGCCAAAAAGCAGAAAGAATAATGTGCTAGAGGAACTCCAGTGTGTTAAATCTAAACAATGGACTAATGTACTTGTGAGGACAAGAGCAGTCTGAGCATGCATGGAGCACTGGCTGCAAACAGGAAGAGAGAGGCCTTTGTTTCTCTTGACTGCCATAGCTTCTGCAAACAGAGTATTCATTGCAGACTAGATGGCTCCATGTGCCAGGGAGCTGCTGCTACATCTTCTCTAGGCCAATTTATAAAACGGTGCGTGTATGGACTACCTGAACATAATAATGGTTCCTCTGTTATGAGAACACACATGTGTGCCACGGAGAAGAACAAACCTTTGTGTCCTGAGATGTGGAGAGGGGCAACTCCAGGCTGATCAGCAACAGTGTTCTTACAGAGCAATTGCTTCAACTTCGTTTTTCTTTATTGTCTTTGCAAACGTGGGAGGCCCTCCTGTAGTCCTCTGACACTTGCTTTCCTGCTGTTCCTGAATGCCCACACACCAGACCAAAACTGCACGCTCACACATATGTGCTGGATGATCTGACCTCTGGCTTACTTTTAACTAATTCTGTTTGATTTTTGCTAATTTTCCCACCTTCTTTAAAAAGTGTAATGGCTGTTGTGCAAAGAAAGAAGCAATGCATATTGGTTCTGTTATTTCAGTATTTGGATGGATTGAAATAACAAGGGCCTCAGGGCAATGTTGAGGCAGATTTTAATACTCACTAGGCTGGGCAGCAGATGTCTCCTTTGGAATTAGCTGTTGGATGAAGAGAGCTGGAGCAGTGACTGACAATTTGGTACTGGTAGCTTTGGAAAGGCTGCAAGATGAGGCATAGGTGTGGATTTGTGCTTGAAAATGAAGCCTTTTTTCTGTATGTGAGTAGTGATGCATCAGTTTGTCTTGGTAAACAGAAAGATGGAACAGTTACCATGACTTGCTTGGATAAAACGTTAATGTGATATTACCAGTTTCCTGCTTAGTACCCTTAACGTGAGGATCCTATTTCAGAATTGTTCCAGAAGATTTTTGTGTAAAATCACCAGATGATTTTGGAAAGTGTTTCTAAAATAATGATAATAAGCTGTGTATATCCAATCCTACCACTTGCACTGTGTATGCCTTTAGGTCTTGCAACTGGAGCAGTGGATGGAACTGATGTAGGATTCCTCAGCTATTGGAACAGATCCTTAAGGGATGTGACAATTAGAACCAGACATACTTATTTTGATGTTCCTCCCTTGGCAGCAGAGTGTCTTTTTGTTGACAGTTTTGTTAGAAGTGTGCAGAACTGAGGTTTCATTACTTTGTTTTGTGAAAGCATTCTTTACTTTGGGAACTAGGTTATAAATATCTGCAAGCATCAGAGGATCCATTTCATAGCTTCATGAGTCTTCGTGTATTTAATGATATTTAATATGTGAAACAGAGCTGATCCACAAATTAAAAGCTTCTTATGTCATTGCTGATCTCCCGTGTTAGTTAGATCCTGAAATTGTAACAGAAGTTTCTGATTTTATAGTGGTATGCTGGTTTGGGTTTTTTTCTGCATCAAAGAGCACTAGAAAAACTACCAGTCCTGTGCAGAAATTATTCTGCGTTTGACTCATTGCAGGGACTGTCTGTGTGAGCAGAAAATTGTTAATGGTCCTTTGACCCATTTAAGCTTAAATGCCATGTCTTTGGCTGGACTTCTCCCATGTTCTGAGGCTCTTTTTTGGGGGTGATGTGCTCTTCAGCGTGAGTCATGCTGGGTCCTGATGTGCAGAGCCATGGGTGTGTGCTTCTACCTTAGCTGCGCTCAGGGAGTGAAGAAGAGGCAGAGCTTTTCTTGTTCCTTTCCCTAGTGGAAATCTTCATCCCTGCTGCTAGCTGCCCCACCACCACAGACCTCACTCAGGTGCATGCAGCAGGCTTGATGGCCTTTCTGAAGGAGCTGTCTCACCAGACAGGTGTTCTGACTTCCCCATCTCTGGCAGTGCTGCATGCCTGACCTGGGCTATCTGCAGCCTGGAATTAAGCTCGGTAGTTACCCAACTTCTCCCACCAAGACTGGCAGTTTGATGTATGCTAATGTGTGAACTGTGCTGTAGTCATTCGCACCTATCATGTGTTAAATGGAAGTTTAGAACATAAAATTAGGTTGCTTTGATCTCCTTAACACTTTCATATTCGATTTAAAGCAGCACCCAACCATTTCCTCTTACCAAAAAACCTGCTTTAACTGATGACTTCCTTTGGTTAGATGAATCACACCTTGGCTCTCCCACAGATGCCAGATATAACCAGGAGCTGCCTTTAGCCTGCTACTCTGTAGTACTTCTGAAGCATGAAGTAGGTACTGGAGTTGTGCTCTTATCTGGGTGCTTGGGGATGTTTTTGAAGAGGCATAACAGCTTGAGAGTAACCATGTGATCTGTAATTGAGCTTCATAGTTTCAGCAGCACCTTGTTTTGAAGATGTCAGAGCAGAACCCAACACCACCTGGAAGACCTTGAGGCTACAGAAAGCACAAATAGATTTTTCTTGCGTGTTTCTTCACTGCATAGCATTTACTGAGGGCTTCAGTGCTTACTCAGGCATTTAGAGGCTGTGCAGACTGCTTATACGATTACAGTGCTGTGTCTGTGTTTTGCCTACACTCTTTAGTTCTGGTCCCTCCCAGCTCTCTAAATCTTTGGGGTAAAATTTTGTTCCTTCTTTCTCCATTTTCCAGTAGTAAGATAGTTACACTCACCCAACTCATAGAAGTATTTTGAATTAAAAATTATTACTCATTAAAAATTATGACATGTAAGTTTGTTAAATATCCTCTACGGTTTTTATTTTAAAAAGAGTCAAACTATAAAAATGCTAATCTCTCGTAGTGATTCTTTATCTGTTTTTCAGTCATACAGTTGGAGTTTATGGATTGAGGCCTCTGTCAGATGAGAGGAAATTGCTTTAGTTAGAAAGTGGTGATTTAAAAAAAAAATTAATGAGATGACTCCACAACAAAGGGATCCTCTGCTCCAGAGCTGCTACTTGCATCAAGTCCTGCTTGAATTTTTCAAATTCAGAACAATTCTTGGAAAAGCTGGTGATTAGATTGAAAGGATGAAAGGTTTCTGTTGCTGACTCTGACGTTGATTTCTCTGTCTGTAAGATGGCATCAATGATCCTCACAAACGAGCACTGATAATTTGGTGGTGCTTTACCACACACTCTGGGTAGAAGTAGCTGCAAAAGTACGTAGTGTTAAAGTAGTAACAGGTGATTCACTGTAGTCAGGATTTGTAGAGAAGCTCTGATGGCTGTTTAAACTGTAGTGGCAACACTAGTCCTCTGAGCATCCTGGTCACCAGCAGTCCAGTTAGCCATTCAGGCAGCTTGAGCACTAACAGCCTTCCTCTGCTACGTGCTTCTACGTTCTTGCTGTATTGCTAATATTTGTGGTGGAAGGGTTGTTGCCAAGTTGGGGGCACAAAACACACATGTCCTTGAGGGAATAGCTGGTAATCAGCATGTCTTTGTGTTTCAGAGATGAGCGAAATCAGTCAATCATTGTGAGTGGAGAGTCTGGGGCAGGAAAGACAGTTTCTGCCAAGTATGCCATGAGGTACTTCGCCACGGTCAGTGGATCTGCCAGTGAAGCCAATGTTGAGGAGAAAGTCTTGGCTTCAAACCCCATAATGGAGGTAAGCAAGCTATTGCACTATCTCCTACCCTTCTGCTGCAGTAATTATTCTGAGACTAACATAAGCATTCAATACAGAGATTGATTGTTACTTTTATAGGGATAAAAAAAAGCTGGACTGAATATGTTTTAAAATTTCATTTTTAAGCCATTTACCAGGAAGTGCTGTAGTTATTATGTTGTGTAATATTTATGAAAGGTTGAGAGAAGACATGAGGTAATGTTATATTACTGTTAATGTATTTCACATAACAAAGTAATTTTTATATTAATACTGCTATAAATCTCTTCAACTTTGTAACCACCGTGGTTTCCAGGCTGCCAGCCCAATGCAAGTGCAGGGGGCTGTTTTTGCATGTACAATTCCAAAAAGGATGGAAATTTCTTGTCTTACCTGTAGAACACATTGAAGAAAGGTTGATTATGTGTTGAGGGGAAGAGAGTAATTGAATAAAGCAAATAGTCAATTTTAGCGAAATTTCGACAGGGAAGATAGATGAGAAAGTAAAGTTACATGAGATGCACACAGTTTTGGAGAGGAAAAATGGCAGAAAACATAATTTGGAAATAATTAGCTCAGACTGTAATATTTCATTTGTATAGTAATCTCCATGTTATTGTAGTCAGGTTCCAAAGCCATTGGCTTAGGAATGATGGATGTCTTGGTAGATGTTTAGCATCTCAGTGAAGTAGTATGAATGGACAGACATGAGCAAATGGAGAGCACAAAGTGAGATATGAAATGCAAGATGCTGCCATTGTTTTTTTCCTCAGGTATTTTTAAAAATGAACTCTTTTATTTCTTCTTTCCTCCTGGCATGAGGAGTTCATGATACTCAGACTATAGCTGCCCCATCACAATTGTGTGTGTTCTGTCACAAGGTAATTGTGCCTGGTTTGTGGTGCTGTGTGCTGTTTTGAAACTGTTTGCGGGGTATATTGATCAGCAATGGGCTCTGCTGTCGAGTAACCAATGTGCCCAGTGATGGCAAGAAGCCAGGACTGCTGAGCCTTGCCTTGAGCTGCTCCTACCCAGCAGAGGCAGCTTGGGTCCTTGGAAGCAGTGGCAGTTTTGCATGAGTGAACTAACCCCAAAGTACTACTTTCACTGCTGCAGCTGTGACAGTAAGCATCGTGTCATCCTTGGCTATGTTAAGGTGTGATGGTGCTGTTATTTTATTTTATAGGGATAACAACTTCATGAACCTGCATAGATCTGGAGTTAGAATTACTTTAAAAGTTTTTGTAATTGGGTGAAAGTAACCCTTTAACTTCTAACACTTGAACTTTAAATAGGCTTTAAAGTGGGTGTTATGAAATGTAAAGTTGTACACAGAACCTAGCATAGCAAAATTAATGTTCTGAACTTTTCAGCTGATAAATCAGCAGAAACAAAAATTAAACTATGTAGGTTAGGAAGAATTCAGCTTAGAAGTGCTGAACTTCAAATTTGCGATGTTGAGCAGAAGGTAATTTTATTTTTAAATTTCTATGTCAAAATTACTATTAGTGTCAGAATTTGCCCACTGAATATCTAATATCAAATGACCATTATACACTGACATTACTAGTAACTATTAGAGTAATTAGTTTTCTAGTTAATGGCTATAAACATTCTGCCAACTGCAAGTCAAGTCTTGAAACAAATCCTTCTATAAGTACCCTCTGCTCATTATTTGGTACCCTGTGTGGCTATGCAAATTGTACAGCTTACTGTGTACTGTGGTCAGCAGTCTTTGTAACACCAAAGGCTTTCTTTACTGTTTGTATGTGTACAGCTTAGGACTTTGGGACAGGGCATTTCAAAGTAGTAATTGGTTTCTGAAGATATTGTAATGTTACAGTGCTACCTACAGCAACAAAATATATCACAGAGGCAATGAGCTTAAAATATAGGAATGAAGTTTGAATGTCTTCAGTTTGAATGCATTCAGTATTTCTTAGAACTGCAGAGATGCAATTTGTTCTTTATGGCAACCATTCGTCTGATAACCACTTTGACATCTGCTTGGACAGGCGCTGCTGCTGCCCTAATGGGGTTTCTCAGTCTAATCCCAGCTTCCAGTGCTATAGCTGCTAGTGCTTACAGATTCACTGCTGTTCTGCCTACAGATTTGGAATACTGAGCTCAGTGTGGCTGTTGGTTCTCATTTGCTTTTCTCAAAATTTATTTCAGTGCAGAGTTCCTATAGATGGCTACATGAATCAGAGAACGACAACACAGATACAGCTCTGCCGCTTTTTATTTAAGTGTGCTTCTAAGTTACTGGTTAGCATACACATGGTGGCATATGGATACAGACGGTGTAACTAACTGAGTTTGCCCACATTCAATTCCTTTTGCTGCAGAGATACCTTTAGCATTTTTGAAAGTGAATTGCTACGTGGTGCCTTTACTATGATTTCGTTTAGAAGAGAAACTGCTTTCCTTTGAAATTCAGTGTATTGTAATTTGCATGTCCTAAAGTTGTGGTATTTCCAGTCTGGTACCAGCAGTAGTGTGAATCCTAACCCTGATGAGGTGCTGCAAGTCAGAGGTGCACTGAAATGGCTTTGCTGCCATGGCAGTGTTGAAGACTATCCCTGAATCTATAACCAAGCTGCTGTGGCAAGAATTTAATTTCAGAGTAATTTACGTGGGTCTGTACATTTTAACTTCTAGATTATGTTTAGGCACACAGTAAATATTCTATACAGCACATTTGTGGAAGTAGTTTTGGAGTGTGGTTGGTTGTAAAATAGTAGAAGTGTTAGCCCAACAGGGTACAGTGGCTGTTTGCTGGCTTATGGCTTTGTGATACATAGATGCACAGAGGTTGCAAGTACTCTACATGTGTCTTTATACATGTGTATGTGAATATATACAATGTGAAGTAATGGGCATGGTTTTATTAAACCCTTAGAAGAAACCAGCATATATGTAAGCATTCTGTTAGAATCTTTATTTCCTTCTAAAAGACTTCAGGGAGCACTTAATGATACTTAGCTGGAAAGTTACTCTGTGGAAGAGAAATCATTACAAGAAGATCAGCTCCAGATCTCACGGCAATGAAATGACAATATTTGGATGTAACTTGCTGACCAGGCAGAAGTTGTTCTTTGTTAAATTCTTGATTGTTTTGAAAACTGAACAAACAAGTGTTTTATGCATTTGTGAGCCAGGGTCAGATAGATACGATCATTTCTAAAAGCTGTTTTGCCTTTACAAAATTTCCTCTTTTCAGTCTATTGGAAATGCCAAAACAACCAGGAACGACAACAGCAGTCGCTTTGGGAAATACATTGAAATTGGTTTTGACAAGAGGTATCGAATCATTGGTGCTAATATGAGAACTTATCTCTTGGAGAAATCAAGAGTGGTATTTCAGGTAATACTGATGCAAAGTTATTATCTATATGTATATATTTTATATGACTATGCTAAAAAAGCCATTGCTTGCTGATATCAGGTGTTTCTTGTAAGGGATGGTTGTAATGTATTTTCACTGTACTACATGTGGAGAGGGAAGAGAGAAGGAAAGTCAAGTAGCTCTTTAATATATGAATTATCCACAGTAGTAGCATGCGTATTTAAAAAGATGTGCATTTTAGGAATACTTTCAGTGCACTACCAGGTATTGGTTTGTGCTAACCATAGTGTTATAAAATTGGACTTCAAAACCTAACAGGAACACCCATGCTCAAGAAGAGCTCTCTGCTGTGGTTTGTAAAGCTGCCATCTTATCTCACTTTAAATCTCTTGTTAAAACCCACTGCTATCACAATGATTAAAAATCATACTTTGGAGAATATGTAATTTCATCTCTCTTTATCTCTCATCATATCCTCTCTATATTTGCTTACCAGTCTAGCTAGAGCTTAGTGAAAATTGACTTACTCTTGACTGGCTGCCTAAAGATATAGAGCAAATTATCACAGTTTGTACTGTGTAAGGGTGTTACATGAAGTACTGTCGTTTCAAATATAAGATAAATTTGTTGCACATAATGTAGCAAAAGCAGAGTGTTTTTCTAGTTTATTTTTTAATTTGAACTTACGAAGTTTAGTGCCCTTACATTCAGAATTATGATGTTATTCATGAGTCATAACCTTCTGAGCCGTGTTTGTCTTCCATTTTAAAATTCCGGCTTTGCCTTGGCAGGAAAGACTCTCTTTACCAGCTTACTATAAATGCTGAAGCAAATGGTATTAGTTATTTTTGGAAAATGAAAAGCCTTTAAGTATGATCATTTTGCTCACACATAGAATCCTGATCTATATTTAATAGTAATCTACAATTCTGAAAAGTGAAAGCATGCATTTTTCTTAAACGTGAAAATGTCTGCATGCTTCTTGCTGTTGAAAATGGATTATATTAATAAAGAAGGAAATGACAGAGGATGAGATAGATTCCTTTTTCCTTGTGACTTCCATGCTTTTAATGTAGTGCAGGAGAATGTATTAAACCTAGGGTATTTTGTCTGATTGTTTTTTGTGAAATATAATCAACCTCTTTCTTTTAAAGGCAGAAGAGGAGAGAAATTACCACATCTTTTACCAACTCTGTGCCTCTGCAGCATTACCTGAATTTAAAACTCTACGATTAGGTATGAAATTCACAATTTTGTATTGTGCAAATGTACATGCAAGGCAGTATCTCTGAGCTTTTCTGAGCCCTAGATATGTTGAAAATAATTAAAATGGCACATCTCATATTTTGTTGGTTTTGTTTTGTTTTGTTTTAAAGGTAAAATGAAAGTAACAGATTTGTTTCTTCAGCATACTCTAATGCACTGGGGTTGTAATCATGCAGACTTACTGCGTCCGGATTTCAGAGTATTTTTCCACTTGGAAGGGTGACATTCCCTTCTCTTTGACCTCTAAAACCTTTCTCCTATGTCTCCACAGAACAGCTGGAGAATTTTTTCATTTTGGTACAAGCACCTGAAAAGCTTACAGAGTATTTTGTATCTGCACATTGTGACTTGCACTGTTGCCAACAGTTATTCTACCATTCCTGTTCATCCAGTGCTCACAAATCTGCTGACATTTTTCGAATAAAAAAGTTTTTCAAAGTTAGCTGTGTAGTGGGAAGGCTGCACAATATGTCAGTGGTGATTTCTGAAATATCCTTCTGCTTTTTGAGCGTTGCTCTAATCTTCTACACCATCCTAGCACATTTAGGATTCACACCTACTGACACAGGGAAAGAGGAACTGATGTAATTATAGCTAAAGAACCATGGTGCCGACTCCTCTTTCAGTTTTCTTGAAACATTAGTAGATCAGAAGAAAAAGAATCTTACTGCAGCTGAAAGTGTGGCTACAAAAACTGTAGAAATGTATATAATATCCAAGAACTACTTCTCGCAGTGAAGCCCATTGCTCTTCCCAAATGATATGAAGCCATCAGTTCTCCAGTTCTCAGCCAGAATGGATCACAGATACTCATAGACTTAACTGGGCTATAAAAGAGAGATGAGAAGATAACAGGGACAGAATAGATTTTTTAAAACGTCCTCATGCAATAATAGCATAATAATACCAGCCAAATAACTCCAAAGTGCTGCTGCTGTCAATTCTGTACTTACCTCTGAGCTGGTTGGAATAATTGTTTGCAAAATTACTATTCCACAGGTGTGGAAGTGTGAACCCACGTTAGGTAAAGGGTATGCTTGAGGGCCTGTCATAGGAAATGTGTAGCTTAAAAATACTCACTTGCACTGTTAAATCTAGGAAAGAAATGTTCTCCAGATGAAGTGGATACTGAGAACCAGGAAACAAAAAATATACTGAGATATTTCAAATCAGATTTCAATCATTTGTCAAGAGCAACTTAATTTTTACACATCTTTACAGATGTGCCATGAGTTTCTGCACCGGTGTGTGTAAAAGAGTTGGTTTTTGTCTTACAGGCAATGCAAATTACTTTCATTACACAAAGCAAGGTGGAAGCCCTGTGATTGATGGCATTGATGATGCTAAGGAAATGGTGAACACCAGACAAGCCTGCACTTTGCTAGGTAACTAGTAAATATAATCATATCCCAAATGTGATACACCAGCGAATGTTTTCCATGTTGCCTGGGTATGTTTTCTTGGTATTTGATTCTGTTTAAAAAAATTCAGGGATTGAGATATTTTTATTGTCTTTAGGTGATACTAAACTGCAGTGCAATCACATATCTAGTGCAGAAGAACAAATATAAACATACGTAAATGCTGGGTACCCAACGTACAGTGTTGGAGATCTCTGAGAAAGCATTTTGAAACAGCAAATTAAATAGTTCATTTTTCTGGATCTACTTTGCATCTGGTAATAAGATGGTTTTGATAGAATTGGAGCCAAGGAGCATGTTCAAATACCAATTTCTCTTACAAAATCCCACGCATACTAGTATAGTTTTTCTCCTCTTCATAAAATTTTTCAGCCATGACTCATGATTCTTTACTTCTCTCTCCACTCAAAACATTTTATTTGTCATTTTTTCAGGGATTAGTGATTCCTACCAGATGGGAATTTTTCGAATCCTTGCTGGCATCCTTCACTTGGGCAATGTGGAGTTTGCAGCTCGGGATTCAGACAGCTGCACCATTCCTGTAAGTAGTAGATGAGCACAGGAGCATGCTTTCTCTTCTGGCAGTCCTGTCTTTTGCTTGTTTACAGGAATCTCTCCTGGAAAAAAAAAGTAATAACATAAAAATGCAAACTGTGTTGTTTCTAATTTGTTTATGTTCTTTTTGGAAGTGGATCCAACTCTTCTTAGTTTACGACCTTTAGACAGTATTCTTTGTATTATAACTGTGATTGCCTTAATTTCTTTTCAGCATTGTAATTGGTCTGTCCTAGAAAGGTCTTCTAGACAGACTAGCTTTGAAATCCTGGGCAGATATCTAGATCTTTATATTCCTACATGAATACATTCCCTGCCAACAGTAAATGGTTTGCAGGATGGGCTGCTTTATGTTAAATACCAAACCAGCCAAATAATTGCAAAGCAAATGTATTGCAAATTCCTCTGGGATGTCTAGATGGGAGCCAAGGATATACGGATGTGATTCATGTGATGCATTCAAGATTATTGTGGCTTTTTCAGTCCTTTATTAACTTTCTGGAAGTCCACAATGAGAAGTATGAAGTCTGATAAGGGCGAAACTTCTTTACTCAGTAAAGACCAAAGCTTCTTACTGAAGTTATTATTCTGGAGAAGGGAAGCAAAAAAGATCTGGCTTGTTCTATTCTTGTCACTCTTCTTTTCCTTGATTCACAAGTGAGCAGTTTCTCCTTCTGCCTTTCCTTGAATGCCTACTGCTGTACTACACAGCCTTCATCATTCTCTCTTCGAAGAGTAGCAGCAGTTGCAGGCTTTATTCTCACCTTGCTAGCAGTTGATTTCTCAAGCATCTGCAGTAGCAGTTTCTGGAGCTGAGACTACAGGTCCTCCGTAGGACCACAGCTAATTAGTGTGCCTGCTCTGACATCACCTGAGGAATCTAACAGATAGTTGCTGTGAAACCACAACGATGGTCTAGCTCTTTGATGTGTCTTAAAAAGGTTTTGACTACAAAGGAAGCATCATTTGATGATCGCAGGTGGGAAGCAGATGAGGCCCAGAACATGATGAGGTAGCCTGGATTGTAATGAATATCCCCGATGCAGTAATCCCACTGAATGAATAGTACAAAGCTGAAAGTTCCTGTGCAATCCTATCCTGATGTGGTAAGCATGTAGCAGGCAGAGACAAATGTCTGCTCCCTGCCTTCAGCTACCTGAGCTCTGACAATAGCTGTGTTGTGCAGAGCTCTGCCACCATGCAGATGGGTCTGATTGCAGTGATGCAAGGGTGTGCTTTGGGGAGCTCAGTGAATGTCTCCACACCATGCTGTGTGAATTAATCACTTTAATGTCACTTTGAGTAACCCTAACGTGGAACTCTTGTGCAGTTCTTGTTATTTTTGTTGTTATTGCTTTATTATTGTTTTCTGAGCCAGTTAAAGTGGTGTGGCTAAGCCCAAAGAAGATGTGCTCAGTTAACTGGATTTTAGGGGTGTGACAGCACTGCCTTGGGGACTGTATGCCCTAAGAACTGCAGTAAGCCCCAGAGAAGCAGAAGGACATAGAAAAAGGAAGATAAAGCTGATGTACTCGAAGTTATTGGGCATGTAGTAACGGTTCCCTGTAATCTGTTCTTGTCAAGATGCTTCATGTCAGCATGCTCTTGAGCCATAGACAGCGAGGTGAATATGATGAGGAAGTAGTGTTAGGGGAATTCCTTCAAAGGAAAGACCTGTCTGTCCTTGATTTCTCTTCTGGTTTGCTCGTTAGTAACAAAGTATGGTGACTTAACTCACTGAGAAGTAAACCCTCTGCACTGATTTTTATGCAGAAATGTTATATACCCATTCCCATTTCACTGTGCAAACCATGCTAGTTGGTTTGACGTCGTAAACCAAAGGTCTTTTTTTTTTTTTTTTTTTTTTTTTTAATTTAACATTTTTAAGCCCAATCTGAGAGTTTGGCAACATCCTTTCTGTTCTCTGATCTCTTAACATTTGTCTCCAGACTTCAGCAGGAAAATACTCCTTTAAATTCTGAGACCAGAATGCTAAATCACTTTGACACTTCTTCGTATTCATTCTTAGCTTGAGCTGTGATCCCCCATTACCTGTCACTCCCTGCCATGGTGTATATGATTAGAGGAGAGCACTACACAGAAGCTGTAGTCCATTCTGTCATAAGCACATAGCTGTCCTCTGCATTTTACTCAAAACTAAGACAGTTAGAGGTATTCAAAATGCAAAGTCCGTCCCTGGGAAGCTAGATGATTCATTTTTGTGGGGGTTGCACATTGCCTGTGTGGGACTTTTTACGAACACAGGTACAGGGAAATGCCTTTGGGGAAACTGTTTCAGTAATTTACTTCAGTGTTGTGAATGTGATATGTGGGTAGGGAACTTGTGCTCTGGAGAAAGATAAGCTAAGGGACCTGCACTTGCTGCTTATGGTTAGATCACTGCAGGCAGGCAGTTCTTCTGATTGTGATTGCATGTATGCTACCAGTAATACTATTTCAAGACCTAATGATTTTATTTTTATTAGCCCAAACATGATCCCCTCACCATCTTCTGTGACCTCATGGGTGTGGAGTATGAAGAGATGGCTCACTGGCTTTGCCATAGGAAGCTTGCAACTGCCACTGAAACCTACATCAAGCCGGTTTCTAAACTCCATGCCATCAATGCCAGAGATGCACTTGCCAAACATATCTATGCTAATCTCTTTAACTGGATTGTAGATCATGTGAACAAAGCCCTTCATTCTACTGTAAAGCAACATTCTTTCATTGGAGTGTTGGACATCTATGGGTGAGTCTTTTTGCTAGAGGTGCATTACCTCTTACATGATTATCTACCACAAATTATTTTGGTCTTTGTCATGCTGCACTGTGTGGATTAAACAAACAAACAAACAAACACCAACCAAAAAGTCAGAACACAAAAAAAAACCCTAAAACAAACCCTTACCTGTTGCTTTTTCCAGGTGAAGTGAGTAGGTGTTTAGTTTTGATAAGCCATCCAAGATGTTTGTCTTGACTTTTAAGTTTGACATCTACTGTGGGATTTCAAATTTTTTATATTGGTTGTTCCATTTTGTATTGTATTGGAGAAGGTCGTGTGCCAGTTGTCACCTCATGGTCAGAGTTGACAGAGGTAACTAACGTGCTCTCTAGGAACATCGATGTCTTCCCTGTGTTCTTCATCCCTGCCAAAAAGAGCATTTCTGAACTTGCTCTGTGACTTGCTATTACCCCATGTGCTTTGTTACATGGTTATGGTTTTTATGCCTGGAATAATGCAATGAATTCGATCACTGGGAGGGAATTTAAAGTTGTGGAATCATTTAATCTCTCTTTTCACTGAACAAATATTGTTGAATATCTACTTTCAGATTTGAGACATTTGAAATCAACAGCTTTGAACAGTTCTGTATCAACTATGCCAATGAAAAACTGCAGCAGCAGTTCAATATGGTAAGAAGGAAATTACTGGCATTTCCTCTTCCCTTTCCTCTCACCAAAGTCCATTCTGCTAATTGGGTCCCCAGTGGTTAGGATGAATTCCTTCAGTCTATTAACCAGCTGTCCTGGCCATGGGTTTTAGGGGCTGGGGAAAGATTGACTATCTCCTGAAAATAGATTTTATGACTAACTGCTGCTCTGGGACTATTTGAAATTCCGATCACAGTAACAATTGTAAGACAGAGGCAGTGCCTAGCAATTAAGACCCTGAGATTGCCTGTCAATGAGAACACTGTATGGATGAAGTTTGAGTTAGTTGTGTCTTTATAACCTGCAACAAGAGCCTTTACACTGACAGCAGAGAGCAGAACTTCATTGCTGGAAATCTGCCTTGCTCACTTTCTCTCCTATTGCAAATGGCATTATTTTTTGAGGGTTTACAGTCATGTCCTTAAGATGATCACTGACGTGTGGCAAGAAGTGCCTCTTCTCCCTCCTTCAGAGAGATCATGATTCTCTCTCTCCTGTCAGCCTCAGTGACATTTTTAATTATATATCTTACCTGCATAATGATGAGGCAAGTTATTTATGCCAGGCCTGTTGCTAGGCTGTGCTGCAGTGCTGGAATAGCTTTGAACTATATTTATAAGAGCACTTCAGTGGTGGTGTGTATTTGCAGAACTGGATCACCCTTAGCAATTGTTTATCCCAGCGGCAGGGGCACGGATTGGGAGTAAGCAGCATGTTGGAACTGAGGTTAGCTTCCCAGGTCCGGAATGGTGGTTCTGTATCTATAGTGCTGCAGATGGCTTCAGCTCCATAAGCTGCATGTCATAACTGCTAAGCATTAGGTATTTCAGAGTTTTCTCAGCTCTGCAGAAAAAAAAAATCATTCTGTGAAAATAATAAAGGTTTGTTTATTATTGGGATGGGATCACTGCTCCCATGTTCTCTTTCCCACGTGTTTCACAAAGGATGCAGTCAAGAGGTGTTTGTGTGATTCCTTTCTAAACTGCCAGACTGGCCCTGTGGACACAGACCCGTAGGACTGCAGCCTTTGCTACATGCAGTGCAGCAGGCAGATGTACTGGTTGCTGAAATCCCTGTGGGATGGTGCTGGCAGTCAGCAAATGCACTGCCTGAGATGCTGAAGCAGCACGTGGGCTGGCTCTGCACCCCATCCTCTCCCTCATCCAACAGCTTGTCTCTTGTCTCTTACTTGAGGCAGGAGGACGCAGAACGATGGAAGAGGCAGCTTCTATGCTGCTGTTTGAGAAAGCACGGCTTCGGGAATTGGGATAATTAAAGATGATGTTGCTTTGACAAATGTCACAACTTAGATAAACATGAAACCGTGACATCTTCTCTATCTACAGCATGGCTTTATTTTATGATGCTGTGATCCTCCCCTAGTATCCAGCCTTTTGATTTAACAGCTTGGTACTTTTGTGCTGGCCAGGTTTTTGATAAGTCTTTGCTCTGCTTCCCTACACTTTGGGCAGAATGGAGCAGGTGGTGCTGTGGATTAGTGCAGCAAGCATGATGTAAGGGCCCCTAGGACAGCACGTTGGTCAACCCTTGCTGAGAGAACCATGCCACAAACTGCTAATTTTTTATAATAAAGAAATGGATTTATGTGTAGATGGCTTAGATACGATGCACCAATAAAATGTTATCATTTACTTTCCTGTCAGGAATTAACTTGCATGTAATGCAGCTGTTAAGTGGATGAGCATGGAAGGGCTCCCACGGGCACTGTTAAGGAGCGCTGTTTTGGAAAGGATCATGTTAAGCTAATGAAATAAAAAGGATAAACTGCTTTGTCAGGGCGGCTTGTGCTGTCTTAATGGTGTGTGCTGGAAAACTGCGAGTGTTTATGGACTTCTGAGCTGAATTAAGGGGGCAATCAAGGCTGATTCCAAAACTATAGGTGTTGCTGGCTATCCCCTATATAGTGCCTGTAGTGCTGCTCTTTGGTGTTGCTTGGGATATGTTTTGAATTTATTTTTGCCTGTTACAGCAGTTGGTATGCATTAAAATTTAAATAGATGATAAAATATAATTTAAAATAAGTGGAATCAGCAGTATTTTTAATTCTTAAAAAGCATGCTTGTGCTGTTAAGACCACAGTTTCCTTGTTTAATATTTTATCATGTATTTTTTCCTGAAGTTTATTTCCTATGCACATTTTTTAAGCTGTGCGGGGGCTTTTTTTTTTTGCTTTTTTTAATCAGTAATACATTTTTAAAACTATCCAACACCGTTTTTATTGATCTTGGTACCAGATGCATTTTCCACAAAATTTGTTGTGCTAATACTCTTAGTCATTCTTGCAGGTTTTTGCTGGGAGTATATTTAGTGTAATACGTCATCTCCGGAAAAACTTATCAGTCATTTGAGAGAAAATGGAACTGCTGCTTTACAAGAAAACACAAAAGGTTTATGGTGTAATTTTACTTGAAATAGAGCAATATTCGTCAATTTGAAATCATAAGTGTGTGTCAAATCACAATTTAAAAGTTGCTGTTTCTGTTCTTGAAGCTTTTTCAGGGTCTTGTGTTATTTTTAGAAAAAGAAGCTTATAGTAACTGTGGAGCAATGTGCGAGAAGGAAAAGCAGACCTTATATGCACAGAGTATGGACGAATGCATTAATTCAGTCTGTTGTTTTTAGGCCAGAAAAAAAGGTTAATTTGTCTTTCATACACTTACTTGTTAAAAGGTTTATTCAGTTTAACTTGTGCACCACTTGACAGCCTGGATTAAATGTGCCAAGATGAATTCAAGTGGGAGTTTGATGTATTTATTCTGCATTTTGTTTCACGGAAAACTGTTTTCTTTTTGCCCCATAGCACGTGTTTAAGCTGGAACAAGAAGAATACATGAAAGAACAAATACCATGGACCCTGATTGATTTCTATGACAATCAGCCTTGCATCAACCTCATAGAAGCCAAAATGGGAGTTCTGGATCTGTTAGATGAGGAATGCAAGGTGTGTTTTCAAGGGCTTTCATAGAGAAAGAAGTTATCATCTATCCTGCTACCTGGGGCCTCACAGGGAAAAATAATCTGTATGTAGCCATTATTTTGATGCTCTGCTGTTTAAATACTTTAAGGAACGTAGAAACAGAATTGGCAATCAGAGAAGGAGAAAAAACGATTTTTAGTCATGCTTTTCTTTTTCTTTTTAACCTTAATGAGTCTATGATAATTCAGTGGGAACTCAGCCTGGTGGTGGTAGATCAATTCTGACCCACTGTCAATCAGGTACCATTTCTCTGGGATCCTCACCGGCGTGTGTGTGTGACACTGAAAGTGCTGAGCATCGTACGTGTCGCACAGCAGCGATAAGGGCTGTGCCGAGTCCACAGCGTCTGGAAAGCAAGGACGTGGCTACTTGCTCAGGGCAGTGCTGGAAATCCGAGGAGCCAGAGTCTGAAAGCAAACTGAAAAATATTGTGCCCACCTCCTTAGTTTCCTTTGCTACTGAAAAAGCTTGCAGGACATTTTAAATGGCTTTGTGTTCTCTTATGTAGATGCCAAAAGGCTCGGATGACACGTGGGCCCAAAAACTGTACAATACTCATTTGAATAAATGTGCCCTCTTTGAAAAACCACGTTTATCCAATAAGGCTTTTATCATCAAACACTTTGCTGACAAGGTAAGGAGTTTTCTGCTGGTTAGCTCTTTTCAGATGTGCAGGTGGGGGGGGTGGTGAGGGAGAGGCTGAGACAAGTGCTGCGCCAGGGAGCAGGGCTGTGGTGTTCCCAGCCTGGGGGAAGCTTGTGCCTAGGAACTGTTCAGATGTGTATGGGACAGATGCTGGGCTGCCCCACCGCCTGGTGAAACCTGCCTGCAGCTTGGATGCAAAACTGGGGCTGTGAATTGACAGATGTTTCTGTATCTCATGGCAGTTCATGAAGTTATCGGCTCTGTGTGCCTGTTACAGCACCGTTCAATCTGCTGGAGGCTTCAGCTGATTGCTTTCTCCCTCAGTTCAGTCAGGGTGAGCCACTTCAGCTGGTGTGGTTTCAGCAGCAGTTTTTGGTTAACGCCGTTCAGTGAGATGAGGTGGGGTAGGGAGTGCCCAGGAAGCATTCCCACTGGCCACGAGGCAGAAAGAACAAGCTGACGGGCTGACTGGTGGACAGCAGCCTAATTTTCTGCTCGGCTTCTTGCCCGCCTGTACACCAGCTCCAAAGAAAGTTGAGCTGGCAGCTGTGCAGAGCCAGGAAGACAAACAAGAGCTCCTGACTCCTATCACATGCTGTAATCACTCACCGTCCTTTGTTCAAAATGTGCATTTGCAAGTCACAACATGAATCCCAATTACATTAGGCAAAATAGGAAATCATGAATCTATCCATAGTGTTAGCTAGACCAACAACAAATGAATGCTAGCTTTGCTGCAAACAGGCAACAAGCTAACAACACATCCCGCTGTTATCGCTGGAGTCTCGCTCTTGCCACCTTTCACCTCTTCCGATCAGTGAGCAGCTGCTTCTGGCAAACTCAGTGGAGTGCATGTGCTGTCCAGCCTTGACAGCACACAGCCCAGCTGGGTTGAAAGAAAAAAGATAAAATCCAGTTTAAGATACTTGTCCTGTTAAATAAAGAAGCTGGTTCAGAATTTTGTCAGCTTTGTCAAAAAGCTGTGGCTACAAGCTTGCGCAAGCTCTGGAATTCGTATCATCAGTCTGGATGTGCTGACTAGAGGGCCTGGAGTACTTTATTTTGATTTCTCAGAGGTTCTTCAAATTACACAGGAGAGATCCTATTCTTGTTGTTTCTGGTGTTATCTTAATGAAAGCCCTGAGAGCTCTGTGACCATACACAGGTTTGTGAGTTCTGTTTCATTTGCTACATGAGAGAACAACAAGGATTTAATTCATGTTTCTTATACCGTTCAATAGTCTGAAGTTTGATGTTTGAAAATTGGATGTTCCTGTGCCTGCTCTGAGAATCGTGGTCTAAGGAAGGCTAAAAGGAGCTGCAGGCAGGTACTGGCTGAGCTCTGAGCCCCAGTGCATTGTGTGTGCCAAGCAACATGTGCTTTCCTGTGTGCTTATGTGAGGACAGACAGACATCTTGAAAAAATAAGACCGTAGCTGACATGTGAGGGAGCTGCGTGCCTTGTCGTCATCTTTTCTGGGAGAAAGCAGAGATCTTGCTGCCCTCTCGTGGCATCATCTCTGCAATAAGAACATAAGTGGTACCTGAAATAACGTGCAGTGGGCTTTGAGTTATGGGCAGACCTTGGAAAATCCCCTTGTGTTCCCCCTAGGAATATATTAGATGTTGTTTTGCAGCCTGGGGGATGGTGTGATTGTGTAAGAATTAAGTGGCAGTACTGGAAGATGTCTGCTGATGGACGCCGGTTTGTCTGCTGTGAAAGAGCAGAGTCATTTTAAGGGCTCGCTATTGTGGTTTTTTAGCCTGCACTTCTGCTGAGACAAGATCAGAGCGAGACCTGAAAGCAGAGTTGCCATCCTTATGCTAACTGTCTTTGAATTCTAAGGTGTAAACTTGTGACTGGAACTTTCAGTTTTTGTTCAGCCTGGAATTAGGACTGTGGAATATTAGGTTTTTATGTGAAGCTCCAGCCGGTTTTTGATCAAGAATTTGTGGCCCTGTGATAGAGGAAGGCCACATGTTCTCACAGTGTGTTGTCACAACAGGCAGACTTACTGATTCTCAAACAAATAATCTTTCTGAGTGCAAATAGGCATTTTCCTAACAACTTGCAGGCAGATTTACTTACTGCCTGTCAGGTAATGAGATGAGATATTTCGTTCTCAGTTGTACCCAGGTTTCTCACAATTTTGCAGTCCTGATGACTTCAGTATAGACATGCTTAATACAAATTTTGATTCTTCACCTTTACAGTAACCATTCAGTCATGCTGTCTTACCACAGGCACCGCTCTGCAGAGATATATCAGGTCTACTGCAATAGCAGTATTCATCTCTATATGTTTTGGTGTTGTACAGTTACTGGAAAGCACTGTCTTGGAGCAAGATCTGCATTTTCAGCAGATAATTTCAACATCCAGAAGAATTATATTTTAATGTGAATGTTATAGATGTAGATTCTGTGCTACTTATTACATACTTAGTTTTTGGGGTTTTTTTAAACAATTTTTTTCAGGTGGAATATCAGTGTGAAGGCTTTCTGGAAAAGAATAAGGACACAGTTTATGAAGAACAAATTAAGGTCCTAAAATCAAGTAAGGTTAGTATAAGGATTCTTTTTGTTTCTTTCTGTAGTTATAATGCCTTGAGTTAAGCATTATAAAGCCTTAAGAAATCTTTCATAAAACCAGGAAATTTTTCTCCCTTTACTGAAGATGAACATAGTTTATATCACATTTACTTGTTTATCCATTTGAATTTAGGAAGTCCTGTAGCCTTTTTTCCAGCTGAGAACTGTATGTATTTAGCCACTGATTTCAATAGATCAAAATGTTCCCTATGTTCCCTTTTTTTTTTCCCCTCTAATATACTGTAGTACCATAAGAAGGCTTAGCAGTTAAGGCTTTTTTAATCTGAAAGCAGAAACTGCTTGCTTATGGCCTGACAATTGAGCAGAATAGTGTTGCAAGAGACAAGTTCTGTCCCAGAAGCAAAATGAAAGGAAGGAAATCTACAAACATGTAGGACATGAACCAGAACTTAGTGAGCCTCACTTTGTATGTCTATGACAGATAATATCTGAATGGAAATACTTTGCATGAAGTAATATTATAGAACAAGCTTTCAGTGGCATTATCTGCTTTTTTAATGTAAAAAATGCTGGTTGTGCTCTTTTGAAAGGTAAAGTCAATTAACTTAACATTGTGGTGTGATGACCCTTGGGAATTTGCTAGCTCTAGTGCCCCAGGAAGCTTGGTATCAAGGACAGAATGCTTAAAATTATGCTATTCTATCAAAACTTTCTTCTTTTGTTTGTATCCTGAGCTGATTTATGAAGTTAAATGATTAAAATGTGTAGTATAATGAAAGAACTACAGCGAACTTTCCTCTGAGAGAAGCACTGAAACATGTCAGGTAGTTGCTTTGCTGTAGGGAGCGCTGCAGCAGCTCGGGGGCTGCCAGCTCACTAACAAGTCAGTCCAGTCTCAGTGATAAAAAACAAGACCAATTTTTCCCAATGGTAAATTTTACCAAAATGTTTTCCAAAATTTGAATTTGAGAATGTCTCATTTTTATTTTTCAGCAGACCCTATTTATTAGTAACTTTAATATGATTATATTGCTGATTTTTATTCTTTCTTTGTTGTTGCTCTTCTCTGGGTTTGCTGTGCACATTCAACAGAAGGTAATTCTGAACTGAATGCATCATCTGTCATCCTGCCCATGCACACTCTCGCTGCTAGGGCTTTGAACATACAGCTCAAATGCTTCTTTGCTCTCTGAAGTGCATGACAAACTCTTCTCTTGGCAGGCAGTGTAGTGTTGAGTTATATATTTTGGCTTTCTCTTTAAATCCACCCACAGCACCTGCTTGAATCAGTTCAGTTTCTGTGCATGTATCATGAAAGTACATGCATGTCCTCAGCTTCTGTGCTTGCTACTAGCATGTTGTTAAGATCTTCTATTGTGGATCTGTATTGAAAGAAATTGTCAGTAAGATTATATCAGCAGAATGTCAAGTAGTTGGAAAAAATTACAGGGGAAAAATGCTTGCTTGTTTTCTACCCTGTGAATTATCTGCCCTTTGATCAGTGTTTTCCCTCTCTTTGAACACTCCTAGTGTTCTGTAAAACAAAGAAAACTGATAAGATAGGAAAAAAACAACCCAAACCAAAACAGAAGTGCCCCTACAGTGTGGATCTTGTCAGCAGTGCTCTCCTGTTGACCTCTGCTGCTGTATGGTGCACCTTTCTTCTGTATGCAGTAACTGAAAATTGTGATTTTGAAATGTACTTATCCATTTTTACAGACAGGCTTTCTCAGGAGTGGGAAGAGGGAGGAAATGTGTAGCTTAGAGCTCATCCATCCAGCACTCAGACACTGGGAACCTCTTCCTCACCTTTGCCCTTGTTGCATTAAAGCATCAGTACTTTCAGACAAAGCATATTGCATTCAAAAAAGTTCCTATATGGAATTAAAGGACTCAGCTATGTAATTTAGATGGCTACAAACATAGCTTCATACTGTCTGACTGCAGGCAGCTGAATGAGCTTTCCAGACATCCTAAAGTCTTTGTCCAGTCAGTGGAAGGAGACAGGCTAAATCACCCTCTGGAGATGTCATTCATCCAGAGCTAAGGCGGTAATTTAAGGGAATCTAAGGTAATAGTGCTCTTGACCTGTGAGACTTAGGTGAGATAAAGCTGAATTGCAATACTCCTCTTTAAATCCAGTGATTTAGGATATCTTTATAACATTCAGAGCCATTATGTTAAGCTAGAATTCTGTGCTAGATGCTAGCACAGAATTTTTGTTTGATGCCTTCTGCTAGCCCATCTGGCACACAACAGAGCACAAATACCATTTTGTTGCACAGCATGTTTTGTTGGATGTCATGCATGCTCACCAAAAGGCAAAAGCAGTTTTTTATTTTTCAGGTTGTACTTAGCCCAAGCACCTTTAGCATTATAAAGTGGATGTTCCTGTCTCTTGTGGGAAAATGCACGGATGCTATGAAAGATTATTCACTGACAGATAGAGAAGTTCAGATTTTCTTATTTTTGTAATGCTTCTGAAGTGATACCATTTTTGGTAGAAAGACCTGATGGTGTTATTTTTAGTTACAAGTTATCTCAAGGCAGCTATTATCTATGGGTGTATTTGTAGTCATTAGAGAAAGGGAACCGGAAGATCTGAATGATAAGTGGAAAGATTTTTCAGGTTTTATTTCCACTCCCACAGGTCTGATAGCAGCTCTTCAGTCACATGAATTTAGCTGACAGCTTTTTAGCTGATGATTCCTCTTGTTTCAATTTAGAGTGATAGAGGAGGAATAATCTTTGTTGCTTGCAGGGTTATTCAGTGTCCTATATATTGCACAACCACACAAAGAAATTTTATGCACCACTGGAATACGAAAGGACCTCGTTGCTTCCCTCTGTCATCAAAGCAGCCATATATAATTGCAGTTGGTACTTACAAAACTGCTGTCAGTATCTGACAGTTTCACGTGGAAGCTATTGCTGGCTCTTTGGAAAGAAAACTCAAATCAGAATTTTATCTTCAGAAGGAGACTCACTGATCAAATCCACACATTTTTAGTATTAAACCATGACCCATTCACTGTACTGCTATCTTGAATGCTATTTTACTTTGTTTGCTATTTATTTTTAAATATTTTAATACTTTAAATTTTAAAATTAAAGCAATCAATAGTTTTGATTGCTATTTATTCCTGTTTTCCTATGTGGCATTGAAGAAAACAGAGCCTGGTTTGTAACCACCTTAAGCACAAATGTGTGCCATCACTTGCTGCATTCTTACTCTCTGTAATTTTTTTTTTTGCTGTTATACCAGTTTAAGCTGCTGCCAGAGTTATTCCAGGATGAGGAGAAGGTCATCAGTCCCACATCAGCCACCTCTTCAGGCCGTGTGCCGTTATCTCGAACTCCTGTAAAACCAGCCAAGGCCAGGCCAGGTCAAACTAGCAAGGAGCATAAGAAAACTGTGGGACATCAGGTGAGTTTAAGGATGCAGCTGTGTCAAATAATCTTGCTCTTTACCTTCCTCTGTCCAATAGGTCTTTGGGTAAGCTAGTGATTCCTGGGGTCCCTAGTGATTTTGGGACCACTGCAGTTGTTCGTGACATACAGTTAATGCAAGTATACCATAATTACTAATATAATTTGGGCCAGAGTTTCAGGGAGCTCAATTCTTAATGTGGTGCCAAATCAGAAACTAATGTTTTTGCGAGGTAGGTTTAACATGCTGGATGCTGAGAAGCTTTGAAAATCTTGTACTGTGTCTTTTTGGTAGTTTTCACATTCTTTGACTCAATTCAAAAGTATGAGTTCAATCCTCAGAAAACTCACAGAGGGCTAAACATAAAATATCCATCTGTATGTTCCAGAATTGTATTAAAAGTGTGTAAATCGGTATGGCTGAATTCTTTGTTAATTTCCAATCAACAGATTTAACAGATGTTTTCTCAGGATGGATTTGTCCTCAGCTAGCGCTTTATGTATGGTGGATTGTCCTTTGGAATATTCATTGAAGCCAATGAGAACTTTTTGTGACAGTTTGGTACTCAGTTTTAATGTACTTGCCAGTCTGTACCACTGTGCTATTGAGCAGTTCCATTTTCCTTTGTCTGGGACTTCTAGAATATCATCCAGAGTTCTCATCAGTAGGTGTGACACTGGAATCACTGGAGCCAAAGCAAATGATAATTGTTCTTTTCTGTTGATTTTAAATTTTATTTGAAGTTGATATAAAATTAAATGGCTATTCAGTAATGCCATGAAGTTCACTCATGAAGAGATGGATTGGATAAGTCTCAGCATAGAAGAGATAGGCAGAAGCTGACAATAAATCAGTTTATCACATGTTTTTGTAATTTATCACATGCCTGTAGGGAGTTTTACTCCCATAAAGTCTAGCATTTAGAGCTCTGGCTGTAATGTAGTTCACCCCAAAATGATATCTGGATCTAGTATCTGTTGCCATAACAAAAACAAGTTGATGTTGTGTTTTCTACCAAAAGCACTATCACGAATAAGCAAGTGTTGCTCAGTCTACTTCCTGAGATTCTTTCAAACATGGCAGTTGAGATTATTCCTTGATGTTTTCCCCTTCTTTTTCAATAAGTTTCGAAACTCTCTTCATCTGCTGATGGAAACCCTGAACGCTACAACTCCACACTATGTGCGCTGTATTAAGCCTAACGACTTCAAGTTTCCATTCACGTAAGTTGGTTCATGTATGGTTCATGTAGGCCTGGCATTCGGAGGGAATTCCCCAAGGACTCGGGGTCGAGGTTCTGCTAAACATTGCTCAGTCAGGAGTGCAATGGTGTGCCTCATTTCTGTTGTTATGTGCATGCCGATGCGTGCTTACAGCAGGGTATGTTTTGGACTAGAGGGTTCTTTCTGAGCTTTTTTTCTTGCATGGTGCTATGTGAGAAATACCCGCAATTTCAGTTTAGCTGTTTTGAATTTGACTGACAGCATATCTTACATTTGCTGGAATTTGCTTTTACTAATTACATTGTTTTCTTATTTCCAGTTATTCCTAATCTTTTTTCATATATGAATTTGCTCAGAGCTTTTCTCAAATGCCTGTTTAACAGCTGGGCACAAAAAGACCTCCATGACCACGTGTGTCAGGCAGGCTGGTGAGAAATGGGACAAGGCCTCTGTAGATGAGCTTCTTGAAGCAGCTCAGGCAATTCTGAATTCTGTGATCAGGCTGTTCTCTGTTATTGCTGAGTTGTGGAAGCACTACCTGTACTTGCTGTCCAGTTGTCAGATCCCACGGATCCAAAGGTACTGGGTAACACTAACCCCACACCCACAGGTTCTTTTTAATCCCACACAGATTTGACGAAAAGCGAGCAGTGCAGCAGCTGAGAGCTTGCGGTGTCCTGGAGACCATCCGAATCAGTGCAGCTGGTTTCCCCTCCAGGTGTGTTTGCTGCTTTTTAGATTGTTTTCAGCTACAGTTATTTTTTGTAAGAGAATTGTTTGTTGTTTGAACTGACGCCATCTCTGTTTTATGGAACAGGTGGACATACCAAGAGTTCTTCAGCCGTTACCGTGTTCTGATGAAGCAGAAAGATGTCCTGAGTGACCGCAAGCAGACATGTAAAAATGTCCTGGAGAAGCTGATTCTGGTACTAGATGTAGTCCTTAAAGCATTTGGAATCTGAAGGAATAAAGATAGGTCTCCTTGCTGAGTGCCATCAGCCTTTGTCATACCACAGCAGCCCCTTGCTTTAACTCTTACCTCCTTTTGCAGCCCTTCGTTTCCAGACTATGCCATTAGCACCAGAATTGCACCTGAATTGATGTGGTTTCTTGGGATTTTTTAAGAACCAATGACCAGTGGAGGAAGTCAGGCTACAAAGAGACAGTTCTAAGTATTACCCAAGTAGAGGGTGATTAACTGAGACTTACGCAGAAGAGAAAGAAATAAAGTTTTCTAAAGATACAAAAGCAAGAAGTTCACCTTGTTGAAGTACAATGCCAATGTTAAGATGTTTATGGAAATAAGAAAAATAAGTATTCTGCAGACAGGTTGGCTTTCTGAATTCTGTGTCATTGGCTGGACTTAACTAAAATCTTTTGCCATTCATTTCAACTTGGCATCAATAAATCAACAAAATAATTTTTTTATCATACTTTTGTATGGTTTCTGTTGTCTCAGGATTTCCCCCTAACGAGGGCAGCAGCCATGCAGAGATAAAATATTATTCTCTTCCTGCTTTAGTTCTGAAATTTCAGATGTGTTTCAGGAGCATAGTTGTGTTTTGTTCTGGCTCAGTCCTGGTGTCAGTAAATGATGAGTACACATTTGAAACCTGAGCTGCTTCCTTTGTACTGTATAATATGGTTGAAAGTGGGCAGTTTCCACTGCCTAAGCAAGAAATTTCAAATGTGCATTGCCTGTATCACTTTCATCCTCTGGGCCTCTTCTTCATCTCTTATAGCCTTCCATGTCATTCACAAACTTTGTGGCATTCTTCTTTAAGCAAATACCTTGTTTTATTTCTTCAGGCCCTGCTTGTGACCTTTTTATATTAAATTGTTAACAGAATCATGCAGAGAAAATACTCTCCTTCACTAGCTAATTCAAGTCTAGATTTACTTTAAATATTACACAGGTAAATTTGCCTCTTTACTAATGGTACTTTCATTTAGCCTTCATGTCTTTTTTTTTTTTTTTTTTAATCTGCTAACATTTAATGCTATAACTGATCATTTTTTTCCTCTGAAAATAGGACAAGGATAAGTACCAGTTTGGTAAGACAAAAATATTTTTCCGGGCTGGTCAAGTAGCCTATCTTGAAAAAATAAGGGCAGATAAGTTGAGAGCTGCCTGTATCCGCATCCAAAAGACAATCCGGGGCTGGCTGATGAGAAAGAAGTACATGCGTATGAGGAAGGCTGCCATCACCATTCAGAGATATGTCAGAGGGTACCAGGCACGATGGTAAGCAGTACTCTGGGGAAAATCCACACTAGCCTCAATTCAGATACCTTTAAGTAGGACATTTAAATGTGATATATTTGTTCTCTCCTTTCTATGCTGGCTGAGAGGAAATGATTTTACAGGAAAATTAAGGAAATTGAATATAATGAGTGTGTCTCTCCTGCCTGTTTTTGACCTTCATAAGAGGACAGTAGCACCCTAGCCAGATGATGCTTAGAACAGTATGTTGTTAGTGGGAGCAGAATAAAACTAATTCTAGGAGATATATCTGAAAGTGAGGTAAAGCAGGACTTCTGGTTAAATTGTCACTGACCAGTTTCCATATCTGCTCCTGACTGGGTCTGTGCAGCTAGAGAAGTGATTTGTCACCCAGAATGCAGCTGTGAAGGGAATTAGGTTAGCCAGAGTCATTTGTTTGGATTTGCTCCTGAGTGATGGTCCTGCATGAGCCAAAGAGTAGGAGTGAAGGTGGTGTCATTAAAGACAAGATGGTTTTGAAAACTGTAAGCATCTACCTTTGAAGAGAGGCTTATGTCACAATGCTTTGCAATTGTCTTCCTGAGAAGACCAGGAATGAACAAACATTTTCTACAGGGTGAGTTTAGGAGAGGAAGTTTGGAAGCAGAAATAGGTTTAAAGCTGGAGAAAAGGTGATGAGAAATGAAGCTGAATTTATTTTGCCAGCTCTGTAGCACAGTTTCTAGAACAAGTGAAAATGACTCCTGGAAAACCTTGCAAGGTTTCTGTTCATCGTTCTGTTGTACTGCTGTATGGTAAAATAGCAAGTCAGTACGTGGTACTGCTGACAGCTTTCTGAAGGAAAGTGTGCAATTCCTGAGAAAGTGAATAAATTTACAGGATGTAAAAAACAGTATTAAAATATTGGACAACAGTTACAGGTATTATTGCAATCTTTCTTGCATAGCTATGCCAAGTTCCTGCGCAGAACACGGGCTGCCATCATTATTCAGAAGTTCCAGCGCATGTATGTGGTCCGCAAAAGATACCAGTGCATGCGAGATGCTACTATTGCTCTGCAGGCTCTCTTAAGAGGTTACCTGGTCAGAAACAAGTACCAGATGGTAAGAAATAATGTTTTACTCCTTTACTCTAATTTTATTTCCACGTACCTTCAGAATGAAGCTGCTCTCTGGTGTCCCCTTGGGAACCTGCATGCTGTTATGCATAATGCACAAACAAATGGTTGGAAAGGCAGCACCTGGAGATTAGAAAGTTCTGATACTGTAATCAGTGAATCACTCATTTCAGAGGTATTCACATTGTCATCTAATATGAATGCATAGACTTTCCATGCAGTCAGTGAAGCATCTAACAAGGATTTACAGGCTTGAGAAGATGTTTTTTGTTTGTTATATGGAATGTAGAGGCACTTAAATACTGAAAATAGATTTGTGTGGATATGCCTTTGTGAGTCCAAACCAGCACTGCTCACATCAGTATGCATATATGGTGTGGTAGTATTCCTATTCCATTCCTAATTTCAGTGAATCTGTAAAACTGTGGAGGGGTTGAGAGAAAATGTGAAGGACATGAATGTTGGCAAAGAGATACCTGAAAAAAAAAAAGAAAAA
Source organism: Centrocercus urophasianus (assembly GCF_019232065.1). Lineage (NCBI taxonomy): Eukaryota > Metazoa > Chordata > Aves > Galliformes > Phasianidae > Centrocercus > Centrocercus urophasianus. The sequence goes on along the minus strand of NW_024884789.1, from coordinate 11,114,157 downwards.
AAAAAAAGAGATTGAAACTTTGACAGATTCTTGTGTTTTGGTTTTTTTTTTTTTGTGTTGATGCTGGCTTCATTTTGGAGATAAATTGCTATAATTCTGCCCTAACAATAATGTTAACGTTTTCTTGACTGTCTTTGATTAAAAATAAAAATTGTTTTAAGGAAGTTATAATTTCCTTTTCAGTGGTTATAGAACTGGAAACAGAATTAAGATTCAGATGATTGGATTACAAAATGCCAGCTTGCATGGCACTTTTCTGTGAGAACAGTTTTAAGTAGCATCCTTACTAGGAAGTAAGGATCCCTGATCAGAATTTCTAAGCTCTGTTTACTTTGCTTGACTCAGCAGTTTTGTGAGGGTCTTTGCTTTTTTTGATTAGAATTCTTGACATCTTCAGTATTAGAAGCCATATTTTATGTTGTAAGAATATATGTGTTTATAACCATGGTCTGACAGATATGACTGCTGGCAGATACAACAGCAAGATGCAGGTCACAGCATAATGTGGGATAAAGGCTATCCTTAGGAAATGGTTCATCTGCAGGAGATGGTTCTGTAGACCTGAAGTTAGTCATGTCAGTGGTATATACTACATCTGTCCTGTAGCATGATGTTATATAGATCCGTTTTATTCCCTGGTAATAGAAGTGGGTCAGTGGGCAGGGTGATGGGTTGGCAGTTGGACTGAATGATCTTGGGAGTCTTCTCCAACCTTAATGATTCTATGAGTCTGTTGTGGATTTCTGGAGGGATCACCATATGAAGTGGTTGTATTTGCCTGTCAGGGAATTCCCCCCTTGAGCAGTGAATTGTTCGCCACAGTAAAACACAAAGCTCACAACACAGGTGGAAGGTGCATCGACTGCATCTGAGTTGTGGCATGTAGATATCATCCTCATAAAGGTGCTATTTTACAAAAGCTGAGATACAGGGACGTCCAGAGACAGAAGCACAAGCTCTGCAAGCTGTGCATGCAGAGGTAAACACATCTTCTGAAGTTCATGGTGATTGCAGATGAGTGAAACTGAAAGGTCGTCCTGTGACTGCACCCTTGGCTGAGCTGTGACTGTACATAATACATGGTGCCTGTGTCGGTAGTTAGGGTTGTGAAAGGTATCTGTTGTTGTTTTTATAACAGAGGGCACGGGTTGGCAGTCACATGACTAACAGAAGGAATTTGAAATGGTTGAATCATCTGTTTCACACATCCCGGGGAAAGCTTCTGCCTGAGACTTTGCAATGTGCTTGTTCGCTTCAGAAGGAATTTAGTTCCTGCAGAACCTTTGTATCAGGTTATCAGGTTATATTTTCCAGGAGAAAATACCTGATAAATTAAGTGACTTTTCTGATACTCTCACATTGGAGCGTACTGTTTCATCACTGGATTGCATGGGTGTGAGAATTCACTGGCAGATGAGGACCATCCCTACACAATGGAGGTATTCTATGGGACTTACTGCTTTCATGCTCCAGGTGACAGTGCTGCTTCAAACTAGTTGTATCTTAGTTATTAGGGCATCTATGGGTAACCTGGAAGACTATTTCAGGAAGCACGTATGGAGGAGGCAGGAGTGCTAACTGTGTTACTTGCAGTCAGAAGGACTTTGGCTTTTGACCTTGCTGTAGTTTCTAGGGATCTATTTCCTGCTTTTGAATTGAGCACTGGTATTCCAAGTCCTCGCTTTTTTCTTTAAAAATGAATGCTAAGGCAGAAAGCTTCTATTTCTTAGAATATTGCCACTTTGCCAGTGAACCTTTCAAATTCATTGATCTGAAAATGTAACGCTTTTAACACATTCCAGTTCATTTGCTAAGAAGTGTAAAATACAATAAAATTTGATTACAGTACTGGTTTGCTTTATCAGCTTTGTGGTAAATCATTGTAAGAATGTCAAGTTATGTGTGATCTTTAAGCTACCAAATCCAGTAAGTAACACAAGATCTTAAATAGTTTTGCTCTTTGGAATAAACTGTTTAATTTGCAGAAGTTTTATTAAGTGAACTCTGGAGTTCTCAGAGTCCTGGAAGCCTTGTGGGTTTAGACATGCTCTCCCAGCATAGCTGTGGTCTACAGGAATTCAGGTGCTCCAAACCTGGGGGATCACTGTTTGAATCCGTGGGTGAAGGATCCAGAAACACATAGTAGAATCTTCCTAGTGGAAATCTCTGGCTGATTTCTTGATTATGTTTCATTAAAGTGACTTTTTAAAAATAGCTACAACTAATTTTTCTTTTTTTTTTTTTTACATCTTAAATCTATAACTGAAAATTCTGCCATCAAATGCATTGGAATTACTACAGTCTAAAATGTCTGATTAAAATATATAGGGAGGAAAATATTTTTCCAGCTGACAAGTATAAGGAATGGCAAGCAAAAAGAAAAAAAAGAAAAGAACACATACTGGAACGTGTAGTTCAGTCATCTTAGGGTATGGTTGTTCTTACTAACAGCTGCTGTAATGTTCTTTGAGTTACAGTATGTAATAGCTGCACTGTGTGTCAAGTGCAGTGCTTTTATGCTGTGCATTGATGAATTCTGTGCTGCATATGTCAGTGCTTTTAAGAAGTTAGAAAGTAAAAGAGACAATAAAAAAACATTTCTGTCATCTGGATTGTATTTGTAATCTTGACAAAAGGTATAATGTATTTTTGTAATTTGCTTGATCTGACATCAGCAGAAAGGAATGCTTGCTTCTTCAACATGTCTCTGGTTCTTTCTTTCCACGTTCTTAATTCTGGGGTTTTTTTTATTTTTATTTTCTTTTGTCTTCCTTATTCCTGTCTTCTTTTACTCTTCTATTTTTAAAAAATTAATTCCAGATTCATTTCTTTTACATTTCACCAGCAGTTTCTCTTTTCAGACTGAGGTGTCTCTATTTACATCATCTTTACACCTTTCATTATGGAGTCGATTTAACTGAGCAGGTGTAGCTCTAATAGCACTTGCGGTGTTTTTTCTGAACTGTAGATGCTTCGAGAGCACAAGTCTATTATTATTCAGAAACATGTAAGAGGCTGGCTGGCTCGAGTGCACTACCACAGGACCTTGAAGGCAATTGTTTACTTGCAATGCTGTTACCGGCGCATGATGGCCAAGAGGGAGCTGAAGAAACTGAAGATAGAGGCTCGGTCTGTGGAACGCTACAAGAAGCTTCACATTGGCTTGGAGAACAAGATCATGCAGCTGCAGCGGAAAATTGATGAACAGGTAAAGCTCTGGGAAGGCGTTTGGGAGTCTTGTGTTTCCTTCTGTAGCACTGGGCATTCACTGCAAATCTCTTCTCTGCTGAATAATGCTGAGAGAAGAGAAAAGTAGACAGCAGTTGAGCTGAAATCTTAAAACATCTGTTTGTGTCTCTCAGAAGCACTGAGAGAAAGCATCTGCTCCTTTAGCTTCAGTCTTTCGTTGGAAGCACTCCAGTTGCTCAATTAAAGGGGAAGGTGATATGATCAAGTTTGGTGTTTGTGGGCTCTTTGTTTGATTTTAGTTCAGTACATTGATGTGTAAACTTAGAGACTGGACTGTTCTGCCACCTCTTAGAGCAATTCTCCTGCAAAAAGGTACTGAAAAGGAGGGAACTGCTCTCTTGTTCCCCTGTCTCGGTATATTCTGTAAGCAACCAGAAAGCTTCCTTAAACCAGAACTTCTCCAACTGCTACGATGTCTCTTTTGTGTTTTGCAAAGAACAAAGAGTACAAATCTCTGCTGGAGAAGATGAATAACCTGGAGATCACATACAGCACAGAGACAGAGAAGCTTCGGAGTGATGTGGAGAGGCTTCGTATGAGTGAGGAGGAAGCTAAGAATGCAACCAATCGTGTTCTCAGCCTCCAGGAGGAGATTGCCAAGCTCCGGAAGGAGCTGCAACAGACTCAGACTGAGAAGAAGACAATTGAGGAATGGGCAGACAAATACAAACATGAAACTGAGCAGGTAAGTATGCAGTCCCAAGTGCATGAGCAGACTTACAGGAGCCTGGTGTCCACTCACGTTTTGTCAGATTTAACTGCTTTGGTTGTATGTCTGGTATTTTAACAGTATTTTTAATTAGTGTTATAGCTGTACAACAGTAAATAGGTCTGATACCTAAATAATTGCACCTGTGCTTGAAGAATATGGTAAATTTACATATTGTGTGTAAGTACATTTACTTGGTCTATTCAGATTTTTATATTGAAAGAATTTGCCAATCTGAATACCCAAGCTCACTCAATTAGTGCAAGACAGCACATCTTACAAAGAAATCATTTTACCTACCTAGAGAGTACAGTTGTATAGATATCTGAAATCAGTTTCATGCACCGTATTCAAACAGTACCTACTTATATCTTGTCTAATTTAAATAATTAGCCTGCTGAGTTCCCGTATGTATGGACAGTCTAGTTAAACAGGTTTTGACTAACCCCTTATCTGTGCTTTAAGTACAAATGTAGCAAACAAGTTGTTTAATGTTACAGTTACTTGTTGATATGGAGCAAGTTTTGAGTATTGTATAATGGAAGAGCCATTGTACCATTATGTGGTGCTGCCATGATGCATTATTTCAAGGCCAGTTGAATGAAAAGAAAAAATGTTAATTGATTAAACAGAGTGACTCTGATATATCCATAAACAGAGACAAATGAGTAACTGGCAAACCTGAGCATAGTTGAAGTGGCACAGCTTTTGGGTGGATGTTGGATTACTGTATTAACAAATGCAAGGGAATATACAAGAGAGCTAGCAAATCTGTTCCTGTTTTAGGAAGATATTGTTTTAAGAAATAAATTACATCTTTGTGACTTCACTGGAAAATGGCATAATGGAGTAGTATAAGGCAGTTTCAGCATCTGATCAGAAATGGAATAAATGCAAAATGAATGGGAGAATTTGAAGTGAGGTGTACATGGGAAAGTAATTTGAGAAATGAATATGTCACAACTTAGCTCACAGATTTAATTATCTGAGAGACCATTAAAAGCCTAAATATTTGAACTCGTACAACAAGGATGTAATTGCTGTTGGAGCTGTTGATGGAAGATGAAATGCATTCTGAGCCAGATATTTTGTTATCTCTCCAGCTGGTATCAGAACTGAAAGAGCAGAACACATTACTGAAAACAGAAAAGGAGGAGCTGAACCGCCGCATCCATGACCAAGCAAAGGAGATAACAGGTTGGTGCTGTTCTCTTTGCTCAGATTTTATACTTCATGTTTGCTTGTAAAGCACACTCTACTGGCTAAATTGAGATAATCTGCTGTTTTGTATTCCTCATTAGATTAATAGTTTAATTTCTTTGTTGTAAGAACTCTCATGTGTCAGAAATATTTACCGTTTGAGTTTTTCACTGTGAGTTTAGGATCTTTTAGGTGAGGATTCTTGTTGCAAAGTTTTACGTTGTAAAAGAAGGCTCTGATGTTTAATTCAATGAATCTACTGCAGCATAGTTTTCCAGTGTGATTTACTAATTGTGAAAGCAAATGTTGTGGTCCCTGTGTAGGCAGACACTTGAGTGCCTGATGCTTTCCTCGTTAGAAGGTGTAAGTTTGATCCAAAATTTCTGAGCCCCACGAGCTGCTGTGGCAACTGCTGCTACCACTGTGCAGACAGCAGCCAGAAAACCATAGCTCTAGATGTGAAGGTTATGATGGAAGCAGCTGCGATGAGAAGTGCTTGACTTGCAGAACATCTCACATCTTGCTTTTGAAATAATGCATCGTTGGCCTGGTGCCTCTTCCTTCTCCCTCCTGGCATTGCTAATGAAAGCCAGAAGCAGAAAAACTGAGTGAACCATTCTGTGCTTATCACAGTAAGTCTTTGGTCTTTAATATATCTAGCTTGATTGTCCCTACAGAAACACAAATACCACAAACCAGCCTCACATAACAGGATGCATTCAGTATATGTTCCTAGTGCAGTCCTGTACCTACGGGATGGATGAGCTGCATGACAGGTAGAAACTGGAGTTCTCATTTTGGGTTCCTGTTCTCTGTGGCAGAGACAATGGAGAAGAAGCTGGTGGAGGAAACGAAGCAGTTGGAGCTAGACCTGAATGATGAACGGTTACGGTATCAGAACCTGCTGAATGAGTTCAGCCGCTTGGAGGAGCGGTACGATGACCTCAAGGATGAAATGAACTTAATGGTGGTAAGTGGCTGAACGTGGGAAGTCAAAAGCTGTTCACAGGTGTGTTTAGGCAGAATCTATGGGTGTAATAGTAACTAACTGCTCTCAACCATCCAGTTTTTACTGTACCTGAAAACAGAGTTTGTTGTTTTAGTTATTGATTAATTAGATTTGCTCAGGCAAAACAAATGCATTTAAAATGGTTGATTTTTTTTCTCTCATTTATTTTCATTTCTGTGGTAAAAGACTAAATTTCTGCTTGGTCTTTGCTAGGGATAATGCATATGCTCTCAGCCCTTACTTTGCCTTGAAGTTATTCACACGTTTAAGGCTATTTGTACCACATTGAGCTAGTATTAAATTTTTGATAGCTCTACGAATATTGTATGTGGCAGGACAAAAAAGTGTTCCTCACTCCAATACCTAGAAATCTGAAGAATTTCTGCTTGTGTTTTTCTACCCTGACTGAACCTTTCCTGTAAAATGAGCTTTCCTTTCCCACGAAATGCTGCACTGCTGCTTGATACTGCTGCTTGATTCTGCTTCCTGCAGCAATACTTGTTAGCATATCATCTGATCTGTCTACGTAGATTTCTTTGTGAACTACTTCTCATAGATTTAGGTTGCACAAGAGACCAGAATCAAGTACATTTACTTGTAAATAGTGGTAGCTGTGGAATAATAACCAAATATATTACAAGCTAACTTTTAGGTATGAAGAGACAGTCACAGGAAAAAAACATACAGTGGTATTGATTTGTTTAATTTGCACTCCAGAGCATCCCCAAGCCTGGACACAAAAGAACGGATTCAACTCACAGTAGCAATGAATCTGAATATACTTTTAGCTCTGAGATCACAGAAGCAGAAGACTTACCACTGAGGATGGAGGTAATGTTAAAAAAAAAAAAAAAAAAAAAAATAACACAACAGAACTTTTCATTGATCAATGATTGAGTCATTCCTATCTCTTTTTTTTGCATATGTGCTTGTGAACACTATATGTTGAGAAATCTAATGCTAAATCTGTCTAGTTTCCATCTCCTTTTTGAGAGTAGCTCATTCTGTAGTTAGCTGTAATCCTATTTGAAAAGACTTTGTGAAAGAATGCTTTGAATTCTTTCACATCACAGAAAATGCAGACTAAACACTTGGACCTCCAATTGTTTTGCATCTGGAAAAACATTTGCCTGCCAGTGTTTATAAGCACAATCAACTTTTCACCACAAAGTAGGAACTCAGAAAACCAATGAGAGTTCCTGAGAAGTCTGTACGCCAAGTATTTCAAGGATGAAAGGAGACAAGGTGGCAGGCTGCACTCTTAGGATGTTCAAGAAATGTACTCCCTGTTTGGGGTGAGAACCTCACATCAATTCGTTTTTTCTCCATTTCATACAGACAAATAAAACTCAGAAAATATACTATCCTTTGGAATATGGAGCAACACAAATCACAGATTATTTTAAAATATTCAATAATATGATTCTCTTTAATGAATAATAACCATCAGCAATTGTTTTGCATCTCCAAGCCTTCTCTGTATATTCCAAGACAACTGTACGTTTTGTCCCTCTCAGTCCCACAGGAGTGGGACTACTACCAGCAACAAGCTGTCAGGTTTGTGCTCTGGCTGTGCTTGGCAGTTGGCAGATGCAAAGTTTTTTTGTGCATACCGGAGATTTTTATAACTGTGAGCAATCACAGAGCTCCCTCTGTTTGCCCTCTAGGTTGGTTATCTCCACAATTTGTTTTACAGGCTGTTTTTGAAAGCACCCACGGAAAGTGATTTTCCATCAGGGAGGCAAACACCATGACACATTCCTGCTGACATGTGTTCTCAGCAGTGTCTTTCATGATTTGCTTTCTCATTTACACTTTCCACCTTGCAAAATTATTTCAGAAAGATGCTCCCATCTTTATAGGCAGTTCAGAAAAGGACAGTGCAACTGTGTGTGATTGGATCTCACTTACAAGCCAAATAGCATCTTTTCTTTTGGCTAATAGACTTATTTAGTTGTTATTCTAGAGCCAATTTTGGTGATTTTATTTTTAACATAAATGGTAAAGAAAAAAAAGTAACAGTAGCGTGACTAAGTGCAGCACTGTTAAGATTAAATCTATATTCTCTTTAATATATGCTGTTAATTTTAAGGGGGTAATGGCACAAAACCATATCACAAAAACAGACACTATGTCATTATGAAACAATAAAGCCAGCAACCTGAAAGTCCATTTTCTTTTTCCTGAGCTGCCAGTGTAGTTTATGAGCCTTCCACTCAACAGTGAGAGATGAAATGGAAATGGCTGTACTTGCTTATCTGCTAAGTCATTATTATTAATTTTCTAGTTCCTTTTCTAGGCTTCAAAATTTTATGGTGCACTTGATAGTAAATGCTTTAATCTTCTTGCTACATAAAGTACAAAATGGCTGATGAACAGTTTTTTATGGACCTTTGGATGGCAAATGCTGGTCCTTGCCCAGAAAATGGTGAGAAAGCTAGTGGATTAGTCCCAGAACAGGCTGTTTAATTAGCATAATAAAAGCAAAAAGGCATGAAATATATCTCTTAGTACCTTTTTATGTCATCCCACTAAATTACCTTGGTTAGTCATGGACCTAAATCTATACTCATCAGAGAGAGTTCTCTGTATCTGAAGAACTCACAGGAGAGATAATTTGAAATGGGGAGAAAAAACAGAAAAAGCGTTGGTTGCCAGTTGCTTTGCAAATGATTCTAACCACAGACATTTTTTTCTCCTTCCCCTCCAAACAAGTAAGATTAAAAGGTATGCTTAATTATAGGCTACTGTCTGCTAGATTGTCCCTGGTGCTTCCTTTTGCTAGGCTGTAGGCATAGATATGTTTTATGTGAGTAGATCCTTTTTTGAAATAGCATTCTGACAGCTGATGAAACGTTTTAGATGCCAGTAGTGAACTCTCAGAATCAAGTAACATTTCTGTGTGCCATTTCTTTTCCCCAGTCTGTTTTCCCTTTTTTACTTACAGTAGTGCTTCCTTTAGCTCTGGAAGTGGAATACGTCTTGACTTCCTTCTGTTCTTCCTAAAGCAGGAGCCAAGTGAGAAAAAGGCACCATTGGACATGTCTCTGTTCCTCAAGCTGCAGAAACGGGTTACGGAGCTGGAGCAAGAAAAGCAATCCCTGCAGGATGAACTGGACAGAAAGGAGGAACAGGCTCTTCGTGCCAAAGCTAAGGTGTCCTCCTTCTAGCTGATCAAATGCTGACTCCAGAGTATCTCTGATGAAATATCAGCTGTGCAAATGCTGACTGGGTTTTACTAAGTCCTTCTCTTCCCCTAGTACTTGCTTTATTTTACCACACATTTTATGCCTGGTACTTAGTACTGTCAGGACTCAGTACTAGCTACTGATGATTTACTTTTCCAAGATTTCTGAGATCCTGTGATGGAAGTTAAAAGGAACCAAATGCACTGGGACTCTGGTATTTTGTTTATTGAGGAATGAAACATATAACAACCAACTTAAATGTTGGGGAGAATAAGTAATTGGTAATTTTAGGCAGAATAAGAAGTACTTTAAGCAGAGCCAAAATGCTGAGATTAGACAAGCTTGCTTAGCAGATTTCATTTGTAATTCTCTCATATGGCATCCTTAAGTACTCGTAAAAATACTAAACTAGTTTTGGCATTTGTTTCAACAGTGAATATCTTAAACATTCTGGCATTCATTGGCTCTGTTTCATTACCTGTGACAGGTACATGATTTTATTTACATTAACCAATTATGTGCCTTCAACACACAATTAAGTGAGACCATGCCAATATTCAACTTAAAGTGCTCAGCAGCACCAGAATGAGCATTTTCTATAGGAAAAAATTTTCAGCTCCCTTTCCTTTTCCTGCCCCAACTAAAATAAGGAATAGAAAGGATTGCTTATTCCTTTGTTTTTTTCACACTAATCTGTATTTTTTCACAGGAGGAGGAAAGGCCTCCAATAAGAGGTGCAGAGTTGGAGTATGAATCGCTCAAGGTAAATCTAAGAAGGAGTTCTTTGCTATTTTTTAGTGAATATATTGCCACCAATTATATGTGCTGGTGTAGTATGTTACATCGGCTCTGCTGTTTCAGAATATTAGCTGGAAAAACTAGAATTAAAATTCCCCTGGAAGTATTTTATCGTAAGAATACCTTTTTTTTTTTTTTAAGGTATAGAGTGTATGATTGGGGCTTAGTGCAGCTTGCAAGTTAATTTGAGCAAAGATAGAGTGATAAATGTAGCTCTGTATTTGAAACATTCTTTAAGTTGATACATACCTTAGGCCACTAACAATTAAAACATTTCTTAGTAAACCTGAATGATGCACGATCTTCTTATCCTGTTGGCTGCTGTTTTGGGAGCTTGCTTTGTTGTTGTTGTTAAGGGAAGAATAGGAGAAAAAAGGATTGTTGCTTCTTTTTTCTTTTCCCTTCAAATCTACACGTACTACAGGTACACATGTGTGGGTTCAGCCTAACGGTAGCCCTATCTGTGAAACCTGTCGGGCATGCAGCTGGGGACAGGGGAGGGATTGTTGGGTTTGTTGCAGATGCTCAGCGTTTCTGCCATGCTGTTGGCTGATGGGATTGTCTCCATTTTTTGCAGCGTCAAGAGCTTGAATCTGAGAATAAAAAACTGAAGAACGAGTTGAACGAGCTGCAGAAGGCCCTCACAGAAACACGATCTCCAGAGGTAACTGCTCCTGGTGCTCCAGCATACAGAGTTCTCCTGGATCAGCTGACTTCAGTAAGCGAAGAACTGGAAGTACGCAAGGAAGAAGTGCTTATCCTGAGGTCTCAGTTGGTTAGCCAGAAAGAAGCTATTCAACCCAAGGTAAATTACCAGTCAAGAGGTTCACTGGGTAGTGAAGTTATATTGTGTAACTCGCATGCCTTATTTAATTTATCGACCTGCTTGAAAAGGCAGAAAAAGTTATCTACGTTTCAAAGCCTTTCTAAGTGTTAGCTATTCATCCATTACTGGTGCATAAATTGCAGCAATCCAAATTGGGAGACTGTTAATAAACCAACCTTGGGCTTATCTACCAGCATCTCATGAAGATATACAGATCATAGCAAGCTGTCAAATACAGACTGTCTGGCCAAGATCTCCCCAGACTCTTTTAATGATGCAGAAATGATTCTCATTTGGAGCAGTATTGTATTTCTTGCGAATTATGTAGTTTGACTGGGAAATTTACTGTGTTGTCAGGAATTCTTTTTAATTAACAGTCGAGCAGGAGGTGCGAGGATCAATTTCTGCTAAACCTAGGCAGGCTCATAAATGACTGCACACAGAAAAACAATAAAATCTTGTAAAGATAACCTATGAAAATATATGAAATCCATATTATTGCTTGATAGGTGACATGTTTTAGAAGAATAGATCACATTCCCTGAAGTGTATTTTCTAAAAAATAATAATAAAATAAAGCTATAATTCTGATGAGATACTTAGCAAAGTAATAGCTTTGAATATAAGTTGCTTAACCTGAAAAGGTATCTGTTAAACTAGTAACTAATCAGTTCCATTGAACTGAACTCTAGCATTTGTAACTGCAGCCGGGAATTAATAGATACATCTTCTCTTTCCTTCATTTACTGCTGAAGTGTGTTTATAGTTGTCCAAAATGAGTTGAAAGTCTGTGATGCATAGAGGTGTACGTACCTTGTTTCAAATCATTTAATTATAAAGCAAACAAAACTCGTTTTCCTACAATATTTTTAGCACTATAAGTGAATTTTTGAATAGAAAACCTTGAATAACTTATTCTCAGTGATGGTGGGACCAAATTGTGATTTTTTGCATTAGTTATGAGGAAAATGCGAAGGTGACCAGTGGGATGGCTAACAGACAGTTTATTTATTAGATTGGACAGCTGCAGCTCAGACAAAATTTTCTAATGTTTTGTTTCTCTTCTTTCTTGCCCACCAATTTGATTGCCAGGAGGACAAGGTACATGTTATTTTCTACAATTGTTAACCAGAACTATTTAATGTGATCAAACAAACAAACAAACAAACAGTGACAAATATTTGAGATATCATTTCCCTGCCTTTTATATATAGCCTACATGTATCAGAGAATCATAGAATGGCCTGGGTTGAAAAGGACCACAGTGACAATCTAGTTCCAACCCCTTGCTGTGTGCAGGGTCACCAACCACCAGACCAGGCTGCCCAGAGCCACATCCAGCCTGGCCTTGAATGCCTCCAGGGATGGGGCATCCACAGCCTCCTTGGGCAACCTGTTCCAGTGCATCACCACCCTCTGTGTGAAAAACTTCCTCCTAATATCTAACCTAAACCTCTCCTGTCTCAGTTTAAAACCATTCCCCCGCCCATCACTGTTCGCCCTTGCAAACAGCCATTCCCCCTCCTGTTTATAAGCTCCCTTCAAGTAAAGGAAGGCCACAGCGAGGTCTCCCCAGAGCCTCTCTTCTCCAAGCTAAACAATCCCTGTTCCCTCAACCTTTCCTCGTAGGAGAGGTGCTCCAGCCCTCTGATTATCTTAGTGCCTTCCTCTGGACGCCTTCCAAGAGCTCCAGTCCTTCCTGTGTTGGGGGCCCCAGGCCTGGACGCAGTGCTGCAGATGGGGCCTCACAGGAGCAGAGTAGAGGAGGACAGTCACCTCCCTCTCCCTCTGGCCACCCCTTTTTAATGCAGCCCAGAACACAGTTGGCCCTCTGGGCTACAAGCACACACTCCTGGATCATGTCCAACTTTTCGTCCACCAGGACCCCCAAGTCCTTCTCGACAGGGCTGCTCTCAAGGAGATCTTCACCCAGTTTGCATAAATACCTGGGATTGCCCCGACCCAAGTGCAGCATCCTGCACTTGGCCTTGTTGAACCTCGTTAGGTTTTCATGGGCCCATTTCTCCAGCCTGTCCAGATCCCCTCTGGATGGCTTCCCTTCCTTCCTATGTATCGACTGCACCGCTCAGCTTGATGCATTTGAAGTTCTTGGGCTTTACTTTGCTGTCATTGAAAAACCATTCTCATTATCCTTTCTTTGTCTCCTTTATCCCTATCTTCCCCTTCTGCACAAGGAAATAAGTTGCTTCAAAACAAGCTGATTTAACAACTTTGCACTGTTGGTTTATGTTAACCTGGACATGAAAGGAAAGATCCATGAATCAGTGTGGTTGGCTCCATCAGTGTATCCTGCTTAATGTGTTTGAAGAGCAGGAGCAGCGCCGTGATTTACAAATCAGATCTCTACAGCAAAATCTATGCATTTCACAAAAGAGTTCCTTGATAGGAAGGATTCCTTTATAGTGTTTGTTACCTTTGACATGCAGTGAGCGCAGTCAGGACTCAAGTTGTAATCTGCAGATACTAGACAAGAATTGCTGTATGTTTGATTAGAAAATTTAGTTGAAGATAGAGTATTTGGGAAAAAGAGGAACCAAACTGACTTTAAATGAGAGCTGCTAAGTGTTACAGCTATAGCAGTTAGAGTAGTCTTGGGGATGTAAGAGTAACTAGCATTTTTTCCATTAGCACAGAAGTAATAAATACGTTGCAAAGGCAATATTGGCAGTGTACAGTATTTTTACAGAGTAACAAAAGAATTGTAGAAAACTGACAAAGATCTCACTGTAATCTTGGGAATAATGTTTTGAGCAGCTTATGTGTTTTATTATTAGATAACACCAATTGTATTAGGCATAAGAGAGCTGTTCTCCAAAATTTACGCACACAAAGTTGTTCCTCTGAAAAATTTTACTCTGGAAAATAGCACTGAATTTTTTTGGAAGTCAGAAAGAAAAGTCAGAATTACAGCTCTTGAATTTGTTAGAGCACTCTGGTAATTATCCATGGCGGTGACTAGGATCAGACTGGCTTAGCTGACTGCAAACACTGATTATTTATTTCAAGTTTTACTGAAATACTTTTACTGAAAAGTTTTACTGAAGGTGAAAGTGCCATAGTAACATTCAAAACGGAAACAAAAATTGTATTTTGATGACATTTATCTAGCTTAAAAAATTTCCAGTCCTTGTAAATTATTGCCTGCTTTGTCAGAGCATTGAAAATATGCAAAGACTTTATTTATGAGATTTGGAAATAAAATTTAAAACAGAATTAAGCTGCATTTGTAAACTTGTTGCAAAACCATGCTGCTTGAATTTCAGTATGTAGTAATATTAACCAAATGCAAATCCATGATTTCATTTTCTTTTACATGATAAAAAAAATTAATGAAACAAGGTTTACAGATGTACCCAATCAGTAGATAGATAATATTTCAGCATGTTGTATGAGGTCATTTTAGAAGATACACCAAATGGTTTTAGAAGTTACAGACTAAACTCTTGTTTCTGAAGTACCCAAACTCACTCTAGCATGCTGCTTGGGAAGGGAGGGTCCCATGTGAGTCACGTGACAAAAATATGGATTCAGAGAACAATTACATTGTTAAATTTACCCTGGCAATCCTCATTCTTTTTCCAGAATACCATGACAGATTCTACAATCCTGTTGGAGGATGTACAGAAGATGAAAGACAAAGGGGAAATAGCACAGGCGTATATTGGACTGAAGGAAACGAACAGGTACACGTTCTCTGTATTTCATTTACAGTCATTTGCAGTGTGCCCTGATACCCTGAGCATATCATGTTCAGTAGGTTATATCCACCTAAGTGTAAATGCACAGAGAACACTTGTATTTGGGGTTATAATTTGATTTGATTAGTAAAACTGCAGTGTACAGTATTTGAAAGGATTAAGAAACAATGGGGACATGTCAAATCGTGATTCCTGGACTTGCACCTTCTTAGTCTTTAATCAACAATATTGCTCAAACTGGGTTCTGTTCCACATGCTATTTTTTTATTTTTGTCCAGTGGTAATCATGGTAGTCTGTCATAATATGTATATTGTAACAGCATGAAATGAGTAACCACTTGGGCTAATGCCACAAGCTAAATTTCATTACTAGGAAGAAATACATGTAAACAGGAGAGGTATTTCTCCAAGTTGCTTTATAGAATTGTTTCTTTCTCTTTTATTGTAACTATAATTAAGTATGTAATGTCCTTAACATGTCATCTCATCACCATCATGTATCTCTCTTGTATTTTTTTAAACACTTTTCTTGGAAGGCAATCTCCCCAGGACTATCATATGCTGAATGAGGACGGAGAACTTTGGCTGGTTTATGAAGGGTTAAAACAAGCCAACAGGTTACCAGACTTCTCAGAATGGCTTTTTCTTCATTTGCATCTTCTCTTCTAGCTAACTGTGCCCCTTGCTTTGGCTACAGTATTTCTTTTTGCTTAGAAAAAAATCTTTGTTGGATTTCCTCAAAGTTAGTTGCCAAAGTTTTTGGCTTTCCACATTATGTTATTTGAGAAGCTAAGATGGTGGCAACAACTATAAGTAATTCTCAAGAATACTTGCACAAAAGTAGACTGTAAAATGCCAGAAGATCTGCAAGGGGAGGAGTTTTTTAACTGTGTATAATTTGTGTGCCTTTATGTTGGATATCAAAGTTAATGTACTGTTGGAATAATTTCAGCATATTCTGAATAGCTATGTCTTGCTTTCTTTATTCTGACTTGGGTTCAATAAATGTAACATTATTCTCCCACACATCTCTATGCAAGAATCAGAGTGTAGCAGACAAGAAGGGGAGCCCACAAGAGAGAGGCAGTTGTTAGTTCATCGTGGTGCTGGCCAGACCTCAATACAGGCACTGTGGCTGCTGCAAAGCCACGTGCTGGTCAGGTCATTGAGCAGCTCACCTGGTCAGGAAATGCAATTCTGGGCGGTGTGTGTGACTGGGCCTCTGTAACATATTCTAGACTTCCAAAACAGTCATTAGTCATGTCCTGGCACAACAGATGTGCAGTGCTGATTTTCTTAAATATACACATTTGGTAGCAGTAACTACAGAAGGAGCTGTTTTGCAGCGAATGCTACTAACTGAAGTCTTTCCTTCCCTTGTGCTTACAAATTCTAATCCTAACACAGTCTGTGAAGGTGTAACTTAGAACAAGTGTTCTGCAGAGCAGAATGCTCGTGTGAGAGTGAGCGCTCCGCGCCTCGTCCTTTTCATCCTAGCACTGTAGAGACAACAAGCTTTGTCTTAATAGCAGAGCAGTGCAGGTAAACGACTATTTGCCCTCGCATGCTTGATCTGTCTGGTTACTAATAAATGTGGCTGCCTAATGCATATTTAAACCCTGAAAGATTGTCTGATTGAACACTAGCAGTCTCCAGTAGCATCACTTCCTGTGTGTGTATATTTATGAAATAATGAGTCAGAGCTCTTGGACAGTACCTTGCAAACATGAGTTAATCCACACAGCACTACTTTGAAGGAGGCTCTTACATCTTATTCCCATTTCACATAAGAAGAATTTGTGACGTGAGTTGCCCAAGGGAAGAGAGCAAGTCAGTGGCAAGGGTGAAACAGAGCTCCTGGATCCTGGTCCTGAGTTTGGTTCTTTAGTTAACCGTTCCTGCACAAATGGCAAGCTCTACAATTCTGTGACAGGCCTCTTCAAAATATTTACTTTAGTGTAAGAATATAAAGATGATTAATTGTAGTTGAATGGTTTCTGACTGAACAAAGTTAACTCTAAAAAGATTTGCCTTTGTTAATATTGCAGAAACCTAGCTTAAGAGTATAGACTGTCTTCATTTTACACAACTGATAGGATTTGGGTAGAGGCAAGACCTCTCTTGCCCCTTTACAAACAGGAGCAGTCTGTGAAGGCGTAGCAATACATTCCTTGCCACACTGTCAGCTGTACCATGCACAGTATGTGCTCCATCACAAAGGAAATGCAAAACATTGTCACAATTAGTTTCTCTCCACTTTTTGATCACACAAACTTAATTTAATTAGAAGGCATACTGAAGGGTTTAAAGAGTACTCTGCCTTTTTCATTTTCCTTTGCGAGCCATTGCTAATTGTTCCTGAGCAGCAGCTAAACTCCCTCTGAGAATTTGGGATGTGTCTTACCAAGTGTGATCTTACAACTGCTGCTCAACTTCTTCAGGCTGCTGGAGTCTCAGCTGCAGTCACAGAAGAAGAGCCACGAGAATGAGCTGGAGTCACTGCGAGGTGAGATCCAAAGTCTGAAGGAAGAAAACAATCGCCAGCAGCAGCTCTTGGCGCAGAATCTGCAGCTGCCCCCAGAGGCCCGCATTGAAGCCAGTCTGCAGCATGAGATCACCCGGCTGACAAATGAGAATTTGGTAAGGGCAATGATGTTGTTGGAGCAGGCGTGGGGTCTTACAAGCTTGTCTGTGCCTGTAAGTACTCATTGGTTTTCAGATGGCAGCCTCCTGTAAAAAAGCTGCTTGAGCGCAGGGATTTTATATTTTTAAGATAAGCTAATGGAAGAAAGAAACTAATGACTACTGATTAAGTCACATCAATTTAAGGACTTTCTTAGTTTGTGGCATAGAAAAGCTTGTGAATGCCAGTATAAAAGTTCTGGTTTCAACCAATGAGTTTAATCATTCCTAAATAGAATCATTGATATGCATGAAACTTAAAAAAAAATATTATTGGCAAGCAGTGGTGTTTCCTCTGAAATATTATTTTGTTGAAAAATGCTGATGTAGTTCTTTAATTTTTCAGTGTAGCTTTTCTTCCTCTTTCCCTTCCTGCCTGAAGCTACACAGGTCGTCCACTGTGTTATGAGCTCCAGGTATTCAGTGTTTTGCTCCAGAAAAATAAACTTAGTTAGGAGTTACTTGATTGTCTGGTGTTCCCTGTTCACTGTACCTCATTTCTGTATGAAGGAGAGGTCAGGTGAAATACCTTTTCCTGTGAAGGCGTGTGTTCATCGTGTACAGGCTAGTTCATTTCTGGGGAAATTTTCAGCCCATGCTGAGAAATCATTGTCTTATCACTGTTCATTAGCTTGGAGTTCCTCTGTGTAAGTTCTTCTTTTTAGTAGAATGCTCTAGGCTACGTAGGTTGCTCTGAAAATAATGCCTCCTATTTATTTCCAGGGAAACTACAACAAATATAAATAGCACAATAACACTATTCGATAGAGCAGATTTGCAGCTTCAAAACACTATTTTTCAACAGTCACCTCCATTAGCTATGCATTTTTGCCAGCAGTAATGAACAACAGCCTGTATGCTATGCTCGTAAAAATCTGCACCTGTGGAGGAGACCTACTGTGTCACAGCTTCAATGATAGTGTTGTTGCTACAGTGTACCACCCAGCACCTCACTGTGCTCACATCCACTGTTTGGTGTCCATAAAAGTTCAGCAAGTGTTGATGAGTGAAGGAATTCAGCTCCACCCCTTTGCTTCATATGTAATTCCATGTCAGACACCATTCTGTCAGACTGCCCCTCTGCTGCCATCTGTCACACAGCAACAAAATGTAATGGAATATTGGTGGGAAGGTTCAACCTCTATTGCTGTACCACCAACATCAACCTTGGTGTCATGGTCAACATAATAAAATAAGAGGCATTACTTTTGGAGAAGCCATTGTAGTTCAGGGAGAAAATTCAGAGCTCTGAGTGCCATTACTTTCTCTAAACAAGCCAAGGTGCTGTTTAGGGTGTCTTTTCTGCTTACATACGTTACAGAACTTTTCACTGTAAAGCTGGTGTCTTAGGTCCAAGCTTTAGAGCAATAATTCAGTTCAGCTTAATAGCTCTTGGAAAATCGATTGAAAATATGTTATACATACTTCTCAGTAGGAACTGACTCCTACTGGAAAAGGTAAATGGCAAATGTTTCCATCTTGGACAGATCCCTCCTGCTGCTTAGTCATGTGTTCTGAGTTTTAGCCTTTTTTACACCAAGAGAACAGCTCATCACATGCTGAAATCCGAAGACAACAGTCATGTAATTACATCCCAGAGGAGTTTTCTTTCTTTACAAATGCAGTGAATGTAATTTTACTTATTAAATATAGACTCATTTGTTAGTATTTCACTACCAATATTTGAGTATTGCAAATCTGCTTCAAATTGGGAATAGGCTTCTTTTCCAATCCTAGCCCCAGAGTACAAATAATTTACAGGTTTCCCAGGTGTGATGTTAGAATAGCAGTACTTACTGCAATCCCATCTTTACTTGCACAAGGATGTGTTCTTTCCAGAGTCTTGAAAAGATTATATCCCAGACTTTCACCGTGTTATTATTGCCCATTTTTTAAAGATCTGGCTTGTGTGCCTCATCTGCATTAGCTTCTGTCTGGGAGAGGCTGGAGTCAGCACCACACCTAAGAACTGAACTGCTTCAAATTAGAGATCTTTGATCTTGCATTAATCTGATTGCATTTATATAGTGCTAAATGAAGTATTAGTGCCTGAAAGGGAGGGGGAAAAACAATCCTCTGCCTATTTTTACAGTTTTATGAGGAGTTGTATGCAGATGATCCCAAGAAGTATCAATCGTACCGGATTTCCCTTTACAAACGGATGATTGTATGTAGATCACATGAATCCTGCTTCCTTGTTGTCTCGTTTGCTATTTATGGAGCACTAATTAAAAAGCAGGCTGCCTCCCTTTCTGCCTTCCAAAGGAAATCCCCTGCAGAGAGCTTCATGATGCCAATTATATCCTTCACTGCTTTTTTTGTTAGTCTTAGTGTCCTCTGTGTCATCTGTGACTCTTTTTGACGCACAGTTTTGCTACTAATATATCTTGCACTGTGAGCAAAGCAGTTTCTTTTTGAATTCTACTTAATTCTGCCTCTATGCCCTGAAAAGGAGGTACGTGATGCAAAAGATGCTCAATTTTCAGGTCCATTCTTTGCTTTAAAATTTCGACACGTTAAAATACAGCTCAGCAAAATTGAGGCCTGATCATACAGGTACTTTAAGGTTAATAATGCCTGAAAATGTAAGTACTCAAATCTTGGCCTTCATTTTTTTAGAGATCTCCTTACAGTGCTGACAACTGGAACAAACAAATCTGAATTAAAACATCTACAGAGATCTGTAATTAATATTTTTCAAACGTGAAATCTGACAGATAGAATTGGAAATACTAAAAATAATTTATTTGCATAATAATTAAAAATGATAAACAGAGGTAGTAGCATACCTGAACTTGAAGGAATATAATTTATGAAATTCCAGATCTCACTGAGATGTGACATCTGTTAATTTGTATAGTGGAGCCACAGTGCTTTTAGGAAAGGTGCAGTATCCATGGTGATACTTCTGATGCAAGGGGCTCGTGGTCCCCTCTGTTCTTACTAGTGCAATGAACAATCATGCTTACAACAGCATGTTTTTTAAAAGCTTCTTTCAAATGCCTATTCTGGAATGGCTTTCAGATTTTTTGAGCTGGAGGTTTTGCTTCCACACCAGGTTACAGGAGTATTCACAGGTTTCTGGGGAGTGTTCCTTTGAAAGAAAAATACTGCCTTATTGCAGTGTAAGTCTTTTAGGTACCAGGTGTTGTTCAAGAACAGAATACAAAGATGGTTCTTTTAAGATCCCAGTTTCAGTGTAAGGAAATGTGGGAAATGTGATGATGCTAAGTGATAGAGAGCATTATAAGATCTGTCGTATATTGAATGTTTATGATTTTGGTGAATGTGAAGGCAAGTTAAGTTCTTTTGCAGATAGCTCTTTCAATGTTCTTATAAAATGAGTAAGTTTGAATATTGAGTCAGTCCTGAAGGCATGAGTAAATGATGCAGAAGTACAGGACAGCTGTTAAATAATAAAGAAAAGCATGTCAGTGAGGCGTTTGGAAGAGCAGAGAGGAAGCATTAGGGAGATGTGTTTGCAGCCAATGCCTTTTGCTGTGAGAACTGACCTAGTTTTGAGTGTTTGCAGAGTATACCTGCCTCTGAGCTTTGCCTTTGTCGTGCTACACAACTTAATAGCATTTGCAATATTTGTCTTGTGTTATAGGCAGTGTACCAGCTTGTAAACCTCAGCCAGCGGATGGCAACACTGTTCAGCTTTCCTCACCACCTTGTAGATTCTAACAATACTGATATTCTGTCACATTATGGCATTTTCTTATATCTTATCTGTCTCTGATTTTAATTGACAGGATTTGATGGAACAACTTGAAAAACAAGACAAAACTGTTCGTAAATTAAAGAAGCAATTGAAAGTATTTGCTAAGAAGATTGGTGAACTTGAAGGTACTTTTGAGAGAAAGATTTTGTTTTACATTTTGTGATCCCATTGTCATTCTATCTAGCTGTCTTAGTGGCAAGGAGGGTGTGAGGGCTTCAGAGCATTTAGCCTCTGCTGATTGATTCCAGAAGATCCACTCATGGCTCCCTTTGTTCCTTAATAAAGCTGCAGAAGATTTGTCACCATTTGAAAGCAGTGAGTAAGAGGAGGTTGATATTTCTCTGAAGATGGAAACCATTTAAAATAATGTTACCTGGCCTATTTGTGTACTCAAAGATAGTATCTGTTTTTGTCAAGATGAAAGTGATACTAAATAAGAACCAGATGGAAAAAGTACATCCAGTTTTTCTTTGACAGTGAATTTCTTTATCACTGGAGCCAAGAATGCTGAGGTTGTCTTTTTCAGATTGAGGTTTCATTTTCAGGAGCTGGCGAGACTTGGGTATGAGAGTACTCAGATGTGGACTAAGTTAGTTCTATTTTTATGAGCTTCAAAGTGTGTTGCCTTAGGATCTCATGACTGAAGAGACTGAGAGCTTGCTATGTCTCTGCATAAATAAAACCATTGTAATTGTTAAAAGCGATTGATAATGTTAAAAAGATAAAGTATTTGTTTTTAAATAATTCAGATCTTAATCTTTCTAAAGCTTTTTATGGCTGTCTGCATTTTCCAGAAACAAGCTCAGTAACTTATCAATTCTTCAAAGGAAGAATGCTAACCCCAAGATATATTTATAAAGAGTGAATCTTCTTGTTTAATGGGTGTTCTGTTGCTAAGCGTTACCCTTAACCAAAAAGTCACACTTTTCTTAGTTTTATATTTTACATTTCTTCACTAGAAATGTAAAAGTTTCTTCCAATATATGTTGGAAGACATTGTAATGTTTCTTTTCATTTCCCTTCTGAAGTTGGTCAGATGGAGAACATATCACCTGGACAAATCATTGATGAACCTATTCGTCCAGTTAACATTCCACGGAAGGAAAAAGACTTCCAGGGGATGTTAGAATATAAGAAGGAGGATGAACAAAAACTAGTCAAGAATCTTATCTTAGGTAAGTGTCTTTCTCATTTGCAGCCTTCTTTGCTCTCACATACTCTGACAAATAAAGCAAATGATGAGAACACAGAAGTTGCATAGCATGTTTTGGTGTTTAGTTTATCTAAAACTCCTAAATGTCTGTTGTAATGAAATGTCTTTTAGTCTGATTAGTACAGTGCATATTAATATGTCCACATATTTTTAGCAAGCAGATATGTTTTATTTTGCTCTGAAATTTTACCAAGAAAGTGTCTCGTGCTCTTAGTTCTGCTGTTGGTTCTTCACTGGCCACATTCTACCTGGCACACAGGTAGAATTAACTGGGAATTTGCAATTACTATGTTAACACTTTCCAGAGAGTTACCAGTTAACAAAATAATGTGTTTGTTTTTCCCAAGAGCTGAAACCACGTGGGGTAGCAGTCAACCTGATTCCAGGACTACCAGCATATATTTTGTTCATGTGTGTACGCCATGCAGATTACCTTAACGATGACCAGAAAGTGCGTTCATTGTTGACTTCCACTATCAATGGCATCAAAAAAGTGCTGAAGGTCTGTCTTCTTGTTTTAGGAGAAAGCTAAATTCAAATTTACCTCTGATTGCATGTTTGGTAAGCGAGGAAAGGTCTATCAGTGAACTGACTCTGGATTTCTGAGCAGTAAAGTCTCCCACAGAAGTTACAGAAAGTTGGACTAACAATCAAAAATTACAGTTGATAGCATTTTCTCCACATAATACCATAGATGCTCTGAATGAATTAAAAAAGGATGATCTTGTTTTTATTTTGAATAGTCTTCATCCTCTGGAGCTATACTTTTAAAGCTTTAGATGCAGTAGCTTGTTGGGTAGTGAGTCTTTGTAAATCTTCTCCAGAGCACGTAATTAAAATGTTTCATTTGCAGTGTTGGTTCACAGATTTCCATACTAGCTTCATCTGCCAATTTTACTGGTGATAAGTTACTGCCTGAAGTCTTTGCAATGAGTTGACTGGAAGAGTATAGGCCAGGAAGTGTTGTGGAGGCAATATTAAATGATGAAGATGCTTCATGCCTTGTGGAGTATTCTTACTTTTTAAATAAAGCAGATTGTTTGGTAAACGATCCTGCAGGAGCTTAGGTATTCATAGAAATATTGGCCATGTGTCAGTGAATGGAGTAAATGCTATAGAGGTCTAGAATTACAGAAAACAGATGGTGTTTGAGTGTATTTTGTCAAAAACTGTACTTTTCAAGTATGTTATTGAAATACACAGTTTTATAAAACATCAGTGGATTTTAAGTGTTCACCCAGCATTTCATTGTTTTATTCCTCTTTCTAGTCTTTGTTGAAATGTGTTTGTTTTCATCTTCAGAAAAGAGGTGATGACTTCGAAACGGTGTCTTTCTGGCTGTCCAACACCTGCCGGTTCTTGCACTGTTTGAAGCAGTACAGTGGAGAAGAGGTAAGCATTGCTCGTGCTCCATTTCATTGCTCTGTTACACCATTGTCAGCACTACACTTTAATTCCTTAATAGCTCCAAGTCTATTCAGAGTCTCTTAAAACAACTACACATTCTGGAATGATGGTGACAACATCAGTGGAAAGTAGTAGGAGATAAAGTCTGATCCCGTTTCACTTTATTGCAGATTGAGGCCCCAGAGGTTAGATAGCACTGTATTCCTGAAAGTGCCAGCTCAGATTCAGTTGAAGAATCTGTTGCTATTACCATTTTTTGTAATGATTCGCTGAAATTCAACAGGCCATATTGAGTGCTTTAACTATAGTATGACAGACCACTTCAAGTTCGGAGGCTACAGTACTTCTAATTCCTTCTTCAGACTTACCTGTGATTTTGGCAATAAATGGCTAAATTATTATGTCCGTGTTGGAGTGGGAGGGCAGAGTCTTACCAGCTAGAAAGCTGACACTTTGTTCCTATGTCACATGTTCAGAGTTTCAAGTCAAGAAAACAGACATTGCATAAGTCAGAACTGAAAATAAAATCCTAGTATTCAATCAGAATTTCCAAATTAAAGTTTTGAGAGGTTGCAGCCATTACTTTGAAGTATTTGTCAGTTGTGTTAAAAAAATCTAAATACTGGTTTTATTTTATATTCTTTTATTCCACTGAAGCAATTGTTTCTGTGATTTTATTAATGCAGGGGTTTATGAAGCATAATACACCTCGTCAGAATGAGCACTGCCTCACTAATTTTGACTTAGCTGAATACAGACAAGTCCTGAGTGACTTGGCTATTCAGATCTACCAACAACTGGTCCGTGTGTTGGAGAACATTCTGCAACCAATGATTGGTAAGGCAGGGTTGAATTCCTTAAGCTGTAGTACTGAAAGGAAAATTGTGATGGCAATAATATGTTGTATCTTATATTTATTCCCGAATGATACAATTTTATTCATAGTTCTTCTGGTATTCTGTTTATAGATGACAAGGACTGTACTGAACAAGTGGGATTAGAGCTGGCTGGTTCGTCTGGCAGTGACAGAACGAATCAATTTGCGTTCTAAATGTTTGTCATAAGTCATGTGTTCACAAGAGAAACCACTGCTAGGACAGTCTGATATTTGTGTGTTGGGAAAATTGGACTTTTATTATATGAGAAATCATAATTAAAAAATGAATATGGAGGAGAAAGTGGCTGGCCATCATTATAGGCAGCAATCAGCAACTAAATAGGTAGCAGTGGTGAAGCTCACATCAGAGAGAGTTTTTCATTTCATTGTCAGACAGCGTTCTCTCTAATTTTCATTACACTTTCTGATCACACCTTTTAGAAGAGTGGAACAGCTCTTGGTATGCTGACTCTGCTGCTCATATGGCCAGGTGGATGAAAAGAGTATTTTGCTAAGCTACAGTTACACCTTCCTTTCAGACACTCTTGCTGGAATATCTGTAAAATGCTGTCAGCTTAGATTTTGCAAAACGTAGCAGGACCCTGAAAGAATTGCTGGAAGTCATGGTAGAGTGTGTTTAGCAGAAAGCCCAATGTGATTTTTCTGTGTAAATAGCCAACAGGATTTTTCTGGTTTGCACAGCATGCTTGCAATTAGACTATTTGCAGTCATTCAAATGTTGTCAATCTTACACAGTTTCTGGAATGCTGGAGCATGAGACTATCCAAGGTGTCTCAGGGGTGAAACCGACAGGGCTGCGGAAGAGAACATCCAGCATTGCTGATGAAGGAACCTACACTTTGGACTCCATTATTCGACAGCTGAACTCTTTCCATTCCGTGATGTGTCAGCATGGAATGGATCCAGAGCTGATCAAACAGGTTGTCAAGCAGATGTTCTACATCATCGGAGCTGTAACACTGAATAATCTTCTCCTGCGCAAGGACATGTGTTCTTGGAGCAAAGGAATGCAGATAAGGTGGGAGAGCTTTTGTCATGCTTTTCTCCAACGTGCTGCTGAAAATGTTAGTGAGCTCTTGGCTGTAATTTGCTACTTCCTGTGGTAAAGCCAACTTAGGCTGTTCCTGCATTTGGCTGCGGTTGTCCAAGGCGTTCTACTGGCATGTGCCAGGAAACGTAGCCAAGGCGTTCCCCCCCTTGGGTAATATTGTAAGGTGTCACTGTGCATTTGTATGAACAAAATCTCATTTGCCTTTCCTCTTACGCTTGCCTCATTTCCACAGTTAATAGGAACAGAAACAAATGGGGAAAGGCACTCAGTGGAAGTTGTCAGCCATAGTTTCTGGCTGTTTTGAAACTCAAAATGTCCTGCCTTAATTGAAGGGAAATAGAAAGAAGATAAAATTACAGAAAACTACAAGTGTGAAGGGAAAGCATATAAGGAGAAAGAAAAACTGAAAGAGAAACGGACACGCTTTTGATTTGGCAGTAATTAAGCACTAATGTTTTTGTATTCTAAACTCATATAGGTACAATGTGAGTCAACTTGAAGAATGGCTACGGGATAAAAATTTGATGAACAGTGGGGCCAAAGAAACACTGGAGCCCCTCATACAGGCTGCACAGTTGTTGCAAGTGAAAAAGAAAACAGATGAAGATGCAGAAGCCATTTGTTCAATGTGCAATGCACTGACTACTGCCCAAGTAATCAAACTCTCATTCTCTTTTTGCTGTCCCTTTTAAGCAGTTCTCTGTTCCACTGTGTTTGCAAGGCCTGCCTGCATCGCTGTCACGGACAGGTCACACATTTTCTAACATTGCTTTAAGTTGTATAACTAAACAGATTAAATTGGAGGGGTGAAAAAAAGGACTAGGTCTGATGAACAAGATAAGTTTTGACCAATTGAGAGGAAACTCAGTACATTGTGCAGTGTGTAGCACTATACTTAGTCTCAGGCTGCAAAAATCTTCAGAGAAAAGCCTTCACTGGTATCTCTGTTCCCCAGGTAACTCTGCCTAGGATTCTAGGAAATTATCTTTCTGCCATCTGAGTTGGCATCCATTGAAGATAATGGACAGTTCAGGCAGAGCTGTTGTCTCAGGGTTTGCAAACAAGAGTATTAAGTTCCTGTACCCATTAGCCTCAGAAAGGCTGAGCCAAGTGTATCTCAGTTGGCAGCACAGCTGAAGGCTTCTCCATAGAAAGCTTAGGTTTAGTAAAGACAAGCTGTCCTTACTTTAACTGTGCAATGTATGCTTAGAATTTTTATGGTAGTAACAGGATCCAAGCATCTTTGGTTATTACTGAACATTCTTATCAGAAAAATAAACAAATTTCTGTTTCTTTCATAGTGGTGTCAGCAGTAGCAGTGACATTGGCACAGCTGTTTTGATTTAGTAATGCACTGATTTAGTTCTGAACTGAAAGAAGGTATAATTCCATGTGCCTCAAGTGTTTTCATTCTGTTGAAAAGATTTTTGTTTTTTGAACAGAAAAAATGTAAAAGACCAAAGAAATGATTGATTTGTTTATGTAAGTTTTGGATGTTTAATTCATTACTATTCAAAGGCACTGTGTTGCAGTTCGGTCTTCCAGTGACTGTAGCCCTGCTTTCAGAGCAATTGCTCACTCCCTTGAAAAACACTGAGGTCATAAGACTCTCTTGAATGGAAGCTACAGAAAGCCATAGGGAGTCAAAGCTAGGAGGAGAAGTGCAGTGTGTTTCCAGGGCATGTAGGAATGCAGTGAGCTATTTATCATCTGACTTTGCCACAGTTTGGTATTTTCCCTATGCATGGAAGAATTGGGGTTTCTACCTCCAAAGAACAGGTGTTCTAAGGGTGCAGGTTTAAAAATGACTTTGAATAGATAGTGACATTTTGTATGAATCAATGAAACAAACAAAAAAAAATGATTTAAATTTTAAAAATAGCTCATGTATAAAGTGTATCAGTAACTGTAGACTTACTGATAGAATGAAACTGAGGATGGTTGTTCTTCTTCACAGATTGTGAAAGTACTGAATCTGTATACTCCAGTGAATGAATTTGAAGAGAGAGTCTTGGTATCATTTATACGTACAATACAGGTATGGCTGTATCTTTTCATTAAACATCTTCTGGCTGTTTCTAAGAAACCTTTAAATGATCCTAACAGATTGTGTCCTGAAGCTTTTTAGGCTGATCAGTCATTTCTTTTTCTATGCTGAAAAAGCAGTGTTAGCCTTAAATCTTAAGCAGTCACAATGCACTGCCTCCAGACTTGGAAAGGAATGGTAGTTTTTCCCTCAGTAGGTATGAGATTTCCAGAAGGTGAGAGGTTTTTGTGGTTACCTATCTGTGTATATGCAAACGCATTTAAATACCCACTTTTCAAATGATAACATTTGCAAATGCAAATTTACTTCTGTCAGACCTGAGTCTGCAAGAGAATTTCCAAATGCTTTGAAAAGTGAGGCCTATGTACATTCCAGAGCTCTTCATTTTGTCCCTTTTTATTTTGTGTATTTATGAAAACAAAGAATTCCCCCCCAAAAAAGTTTATTGTAAATCTAGTTGCATTGCTAGCATGATAAGGGAAAATGAGAAGGTAGAACTGAGGCAAAACTGTAATTCTCCTCAGTGGAAAGATGTGGTTATCAGCTAGCGCCTCAGTTTTCCCTTTTGCAAGGAATCAAAATATCTTCAGACTGTTTTATAAGGGAAAGATATGCAAAATTAATGCCAAAATTAACCATATTTTAATCATTTAATTGTTACAAGTGTTGCAGATGACCACAGTGTATGTGTCTGTATACACACACACCTGTGCACGCAGATGGAGTAACACCTCACCGCAAGATGATGGTTATCAACAAAGGGGCTAAATGCTAACACAGTCCCTTTCTTATCTTTACAGCTGCGCCTGAGAGACAGGAAGGACTCTCCTCAACTGCTCATGGATGCTAAACACATCTTTCCTGTTACTTTTCCATTTAATCCATCCTCCCTGGCATTAGAAACCATCCAGATCCCAGCCAGTTTGGGGCTGGGCTTCATATCGCGTGTCTGATCCCAAGGATGTTCTGTCAGTGTTAGATGGAGAATTGTTTGCCTGATATCGTTACCCATTAAAATGTAGGGAGCCACTGAAAACACATTTTTGAACAAACAGTCTCTATATGCTCAGATTTGTTGTAAAGGTAGCTGGGAGACTACGCAGCAGCACCACAGATTGAAGGCTGGTAGAAAGATGTGCATTTGCTTTCAGTCACTGCACGTACAAGGACATTACTGCTTCATATGTTTCCAGAAATGGAAATTGGGTTTGGACAAAAATTGTGTCTTCAGCTGTTTAGAGACATTTTTAGATCTTTAGTAACATATTTAAATAGTGTAAATTAAACTCCATGTATAACCTTCTCATGGGCAGGGACCAATGGGGACAGTGCCAGTCCTCACATGGGAGACGTAAAAGTAAGGCATTTTGTAGTAGAATATGCAGTTACCTGGGAGCCTGTTACTTTTAATTTGTAAAAACTGGAATGGAGAAGCAAAAACTTGCAATATATAAAATGATTTCTTAAACCACTTATTTATGTCAGTTTGACATAAATTCTAGTGATAAGTCTTATAGCTTACTGTATGCTATAACATAGATGTTCATTTGTTAGTAATGTGGTTTACCAAGCATATTAAATTGCTGCTGCATATTGAATTCTTTTAAATGTATGACAGTATCATGCTAGGCACTAAAAATAAGATACTTCATTTTTGGTTGTCAACCTTATTTACAGTCCAATGCAGTCCGTTATTCTAACTGGATTTTTGCAGATGTTATCAAATATCACCTGTAAAGGAAAATGGTAACTAAGCACAAGTAGTACACTGGAAATTACATGTTTAGAGGTTGTTGGGTTTTTTTTTTGCTTTGCTTTTTTTTTTTTTTAAATAGTTATCTGAGAATACAGAATCTTGAAGCAGATTATCAGAAATGAGTCATGATTTTTGTATTTATTTAGATTTTGTAGCACATCCAATGTTTTTCTTTGTAGACCCCAGAGATGACAGTGTGTATTTTCAGTATAACGTATTTTGTTGCCACCTCTAAAAAAAAACAGAAACCTTAAGAATATGTACGCATGTTTTCCTTCATATTTGTATTTGAGAGGAAAAGCTAACAGAAAGCTTCTGTGGAGGTGCAGGATTCATTCCTTGGAAGGTTGGCCAACAGAGGCACAAAGTACGTTTTGACTCTGATGCTGTCACTGACTGCCATTGGTGCTGATTTAATGGTTGGAGATCCAGAGCTCATAATGAGAAACAGAGTTAACTGGGATCTCACACATCCAGTCAGCAGGGTTTTCTGTCTCACACTCCTTGGATGTGTTACAGAATTCACATTTCACAATGTGCAGCACGTGGGCAGAGGCCCTCCGTGAGGTTCCAACCCTGAACTTACAACGTGCCCTTTGTGGTGTGCGGCTCAAATACACGTGGGGAGAAAAGAGACACTCACATTACTCTGTTGCATTGTGCAATATTTTTTATCTATTATAAAAATTAGCAACTTAGCATTAAAAATATTGAGGAATAGTCCAGAGGTACACTATGAGTCTGTTTGGTACTTAGTGTCTGCCTGCAAACTCACAGAAAAAAGATTCCTTCCAGGCAGGCAGAAACGTTTCAGCCGTGTTTGACCTGGGAGGCAGACATACTGCTGATGTGGTTGCTAAATGGGGAACAAAGGCAGCCTGAACTTTGGCAGTCTCATCTAAAGATGCTCAGGTTGTCTTACTTTCAGAGGCGTAAAACCCATGCTGTGTTTGATGGACCATGCCAACGTTTGCACGAACTGAATATTTCATTGCACAGATATTTGGAATGATCCTCGCTGATGGTTTCGGTTGTCTTTCCACGCATGGTACACCACACACTTTTTTTTTTTTAATATTACTTGATTTCTGAACTACATCTGCTGCTGAGTGGCTCCAAGTAAGATCTAATGTACTAACAGTGGGGAATGGTGGCTTTCAGACTTTAGGGTACTGTACTTGAGAGAATGTAATGGGAAGGCCTTCACATCCAAGGTAGGGAGGACAATATATCAGAACGTGCTGACCTACCAATTTTCTCCTTATTGGAAAGCATAGAGATTGGCATTACAGTATGCTCAGACTGTCTGTCAGGAAACGTATCCACTACGTAAGCATTGGTGTATTAAAACGTATGCCTAACTGTATTTTTGTTGATTTCTAAAGTTTGTTTACCTGTAAAAAGCCTTACTGTATCTGTTTCCTTAAGAAAGTAGTGGTTAGTAATTTATAGATGTTATCCTTGAACTCAGTGGTTTGACTGGTATTACTTTAATATCATGTTAAAAGTAGATGCTGCTCAACATGTTTGGAAGGAAACTACTTTGGGGTTGGAAAAGATGTGTAATTGGTAAATCATCTACTATTTTACCTGGCAGTATTTTACATGCACTTTTCAGAAGTAAAATTTTAGTGTCAGTGTATAATGTAACTTTCACCTTAGGACTAATATCTCTTTAACCATTGAACAGGATGCAGAGTTATTTGAACAACTATTTTTTTTTCCTTTGAATCATGGTTATGTTCTTTTCATGTGGACATATCTTTTATATTTTAATTTATTATCTATTGCTATAGTAGATTCTATTGGATGCTGGAAAAAAACAATTCTCAAAGAGCCCTTAGAATGATATAGAGTTATTCTAGAGATTTTGCACAATTACCTCATTCTGTTTGGTGTACCTTTCTTCCAGTGATTGTTTTATTCGATGCTTAGCACACGGTCTTCTATCCAAATTGTGAAAATTGTTTCTCAGACTTCAATCTGGGATGGAACACGGAAGTGCTTAAGTCCATTAAATGTGAATAATCTGTTCTACTTATCAGGAAAACAAAGTGGGATCAATCTCAGCATTGAAAAGTGGGCTGATGAGCAGTAACATCTGTTCCTAACTCGGAAACACCAGCATTTGCAATGGGAAGGTCTCTGGTTTAAACTGAACGCGTTTCAAATACCATACAAGTACTAGGAGTAAACACGTTGGGTTTTTTTTAAGATGCCCAGACTTCACCTGGTAAATCAAAGCCTTGAAACACAGATTTTCACTCAATACCACTACAGTACATAGATGAAACCAAAACCTTGTCAGAATGACCTGAGCTCTGATCTGTCGTAGTGTCCGATGTTGTACTTAGTAAATGTATGCATCATAAAAGCTGTAGCCTAATAGCTATCACTGGAAAACGTCCAAATAAAAATACAGCTGTAAGATTTACTGTGGTTGTGGGGCATTTGTTTGTTTATTCATTTGGGTCTGTTTGTTTGTTTCTGAGCAGGTGGCTGTCAGGCTTGTGGCTGAGCTGTGCCCTGGTCTAGTATTCAGTGGGGAGGTTTGTGGCCCTGCATGCGGCAGCGGGGTTGGAGATTCACGATCCTTGAGGTCCCTTCCAACCCCGGCCACTCTGCGATTCTGCTCGGTGCTCAGCCCTTGCTGGGGGTTGCAGCTGTGCCTCCTGCCGGCTGCCCGGAGCTCCCGGAGAGCCTTCAAGGAGGAGAGGCAGCAATCATCAGCCCAAACCAAGTGCTGTACTTATTCAAATCCTCCTTCTCGTAAATAACATTTGCATACACTACCTGCATACGAACCTATTCGTTCTATTTTCTAATCCTAGAGTAATCCTTGGTGGCGTTTTATAGCGAGCTGATTCTTGTTCTCGTTGGTTTTCCTTATTCCGGAGGGGCGGGCTGCTGTGCGGGCATTCCTCCTCAGCTCTTCAAGCTCTACTCCAGGAGACCTCGAGGCACAGCGCCCGCATGTCATCACCGAGCTTACCCGTTCCCCCTGAAATCACACACCTGCGTTCCCCGTACCGCCCAACACACACGCGTTTAAGGATGCCTTAACACACGGCGACCGCTGCGGGAGCTATCGGTGAGCCCGAGCTCGGCCAGGTGAGCGGCGTGGCAGCCTCGGGGCGCGCTCCTCCCCGGGGCAGGGCGGGGATCCGGACGGCGCGGCCCGGGGCGGGCGGAGGAGCGGTCGGCCGTCCCGGCAAAGCTGCGCCCATGGCGCTGGCCGAGCTGTACACACAGGTGAGAGGGGCACTGCGAGGGGGGCGGCCCGAGGGGGGGCGGCCGAGAGGAGCTGCCGGGGGCGGCTCGTGCAGCCATGTCAGGTAGCGATAAAGTTGGCCGAAGCGGAGGCGGAGCAGCTTCGGGTCCCCGTGCGGTGCCGGGGGACCCCGCTTCTCCTTCTCGCTGCTTCAACGTGTGTTTTCTGAGCGTGGCTGTGCGGGTTTGGGGGTTAATCTAGCGCCCTTCCTCCTTAGCGCGGCTGGGGCAGCGCTTCCCACTTTTCACGTCGTCGGCGGCGCGGCGTTGTGGGGTGGAGCTGTTTGCTTAACTCCGAATAACAAACAAGGGGCGAATCGCAGCTCCGTCGACCTCCTCTCTCCTATCGCCCATCCGAGTGCCGTCCCAGCCCCGCTTTGCCTTTCGCTGTGCCGCGCGAGCCCCGCTGCGGACGGCCGTACTGGGGGAGCGGGGCGATGCGGGGCGGTGTGGGAATGCAGCGTTTACCTGCGGGGCAGCGCCGCTCTGCCTGTTTGCCAATGGAGGCTCCTGCCTCCACCGCGGGGCGGTTCGCGATGGATCGGTGCTGCTCTGACCTGCTTGTCGTCGTCGGCTGTGACCCGCTGCGGTCCGTTCGCTGACTCGTAAACGTGCCCTGATCTGCTGAGGGTCTTTGGTTCCGGTGTTCTTGATGCGTGAAATGGCAGCAAAGAATTCTGTGTAACAGCTGTGGATAGGTACGTATGTGCCTTTAAAAGTCAGGACTGTGCAGGAATGACGCAGAGATCAGCTTGTCCATCAGTAAGCACCTCTCCTATGAAGACCAGCTGAGGAAGCAGGGTTTGTTCAGCCGTGTTCAGCGACCCCATATCGGCCTTCCAATACTTAAAGGGAGCTTGTAGGCAGGAGGGAAATGAACTTTTTACGCGGGTAGATAGTGGTGGGATAAGGGGAAATAGATTTAAATTAAAAGGGGGGAGATTTGGGTTACATGTTCCAGGGAAAGTTTTCAATGAGAGGTGGTGAGCTGGAGGCACAGGCTGTGAGTGCCCCATCCCTGGAGATGTAGATGCCAAAGAGGAGTAGAATGAATACCTGTGAGATTGACTCTGTTCTCTCACTCTCTGTTTTCTCTTTTCTCTTTCACAAAGAATAAGTAAAGCACAGTGGTATACCCCAGGGAAATGGTCAGAACAAAGTGTGATCCCACAGAGTCCTGGCGTCCATGGCACCATTTAGGCTGCTCTTGCTTGAAAACTGCCTTTTTGTAGTCTGGTGCTACAGCAATAGCTGAGCTGGCTGCTGTCTTGTTTTTCTCTTTCAGTACAACAGGGTTTGGATTCCCGATAGCGAAGAAGTCTGGCAGTCTGCAGAAATCACAAAAGACTACAAAGCAGGAGACCGTTTTCTCCATGTGCAATTAGAAGATGGAACTGTAAGGAGAGCAGCCTTAATTGCTGTGGGATTTGCTGTGTAGAAACATAGGGTGCACCAGGTCTATATGAATTGTTCCTACTTCCCTTTGTGCCAGCTGTGCAGTGGCCAGAATTTAATCATTCAGAAAGCTGTACTGTAAATATCTATTGCCTAAAAATATCTGCAGTCCTGCTGCCTCTGTCACATTAGTATATAAGACTGATATTGCAGTAGAAAGATGACTTTGGAAACAAGTAAAAACTCATTCTTGAAGTAAATCAGAAGAGCAAGGCAAGAATAATTCATCTCACAGAGGCAGCTGCTGACTTTCTTTCCCCTAAAGTTATTGCTTTATGGAAGAACTCTTACTTTTGGTCTCTGTGTCCTGTACTGATGTAGTATTTCGATACAGGACATCTGTATTTCTGCACTGTTTTTCTGTAAACCCAAATATTAAAGAAAAGTGGTGTGCATTTTTAATAATAAAAAAACAACAAAATCACCGTCTTACTTTCATGACCCTCTGCACCTTATGTTCAGTGAGATGTATGGAACTGATGGAAGAAAAGATCAGACAGTGCTCCATCAATCCTGTACCTACATATAGAGATACCAGATCCATTTGCACATAAGCAAGCGATGAATGTTGTGCCATTTCCAGTCCTTTCTGCTTGCAGGAGCTCAATTACCCTGTTGATCCATCTGCTTTGCCACCTCTGAGAAATCCTGACATCCTTGTTGGTGAAAACGACCTGACAGCACTCAGCTACCTCCACGAACCCGCTGTTCTGCACAATCTTAAAGTCCGTTTCGTGGAGTCTCGGCTCATCTACACCTACAGTGGTAAGCAGAGTCAACTGCAAGGCTTAAAAAAGCACAGTAATATTGGCTTACCTGACCTACTGGGTGGCAGCCCAGCTCCGCAGGTTGGAACTGTCTTTAAGGTTCCTTCCAACCCAAATCATTCTATGGTTAGTTTGCAGTATGATGTGAGTACCGTTTTCCTCAAGTGCCTTTTAATTCGTTCAGTGGAGATTTGTATGAGTGTACAGTCGTTTGTTGATCAGAATATTATACTGGGTTTAGAAAATATTGTAATCATTGCTACCACTTTTCACTGCACTAATCTGTGTTTTCCTTTTGTTTTGTGCACTTGGTTGCAGGAATAATTTTGGTTGCAATAAATCCCTACAAGCAGTTGCCAATATATGGAGATGCTATTATCCATGCGTATAGTGGGCAAAACATGGGGGACATGGATCCTCATATATTTGCTGTGGCAGAAGAGGCATACAAGCAAATGGCAAGGTTCAGTGTGCTGTTTTACTTCTATAAATAACACTTAGTCAAGTAGCAGCCAGTTAATTGTAATTTGGGTTAACTGTATGTGTGCCACTGGCTATTGTGAATATCTCTGAATGCGTAACTTAACTAAATTAGAGAAGGAATAATTCCTCCACCAGCTGAGGAACTTGGAGTTGGAACTAAATGATCTTTGAGGTCCCTTCCAATGCAGGCAATTCCATGATTCTTTGATTTCTATAACTTGGAACCATTTTCATTGCTGACAAGAGCTAAAACTGTCATAGCTGTGTGAGTAGCAGTGACATTGGCCTAGAGATTACAGCCAAAGAGGTGTGAAACAGAGGAGCAGATGAAAGATGGAACTCGTATGAGTGGACCGCAGTTGTGTTTTCATACCTTTGTTTCATATGTTTAACTCTTTCATATATTTGCATATATTTACATGCATTTTAAACACTTCTGCTTTAAAGTCTCTGATTATTTGGTTTTAGAAATAGCAAGAATCAATCTATTATAGTCAGTGGAGAATCGGGAGCTGGAAAGACTGTGTCTGCAAGATACACTATGAGGTACTTTGCCACCGTGAGTAAGTCGAGCAGCAATGCACATGTGGAGGATAAAGTTTTGGCATCCAATCCGATAACTGAGGTAAACTTCAGAGAGCAGCTGTCAAATCTGTACTTACTGAGGAGAGGATTCCAAGAGCTGCTCAGCATCTCTGTTTGAAATCATGGGGGCTCTTTAGTAGCTGACTCAGATATCTACGTTAGAAATTGAGCCTTTGAATGTTCCTGATGGGAAGAGATGGTCGGGCCAGGAGCACTGATGTTCTGCCCAATTTGCCAGCAGCCCTCTGCAGGCACTGGGATGCAAAAGTTTGACCTGACCACATCCTGTTAAATAGATGATAGCACAAAAACATTGAACAACTTGTTTTTATTAGTTGGAGTAGAAAATGGCTCAAGTGGGGGGATATGTTTCTAATTCTCTATCTTTACATACCATTATATCCTTTGAGACTTATTTTCAAACTTGGGCCGTAAAACCCAAATCTCACGGCCGAATGCTGAGATTGATTCTTGAGGATTTTAGCAACTTGCGGTTGGGTCACGTTTTGAGAAATTTATTTTAATGAAATAGATGGGTAAAACAGACTGTGCAAGTTGATAATTTTGTAGGCTGTTGGCAATGCAAAAACCACACGGAATGATAACAGCAGTCGGTTTGGAAAATACACTGAAATCAGTTTTGATCCAAGTTACCGAATCATTGGAGCCAACATGAGGACGTACCTGCTGGAGAAATCCAGAGTTGTCTTCCAGGTGGGCAAAATGAGGAGACTCAGTGTGAATGTAGCTACTAATCTTTTGGCTCTGCTGGTTTCATATAGAAAATATGAAAAGATAAAATAGATATGTGAAGTTTTACATAGTATGTCTAATAAGCACATGATTTCTTTTTTCATAGGAGCTAACCTCGTTTAAAGCAGGAAAGTGATTTGTTCCGTATGCTTCCTTATGCTGAGTGGAGGACATATTTCAGGAGCAATTCCCTGTGGCAGTGCCAGAAGTATTTGCAGAATCTCTGAATTTCAGTCACAATAATGGCATGTGCCAGTTGTGTCTGGAAAGAGGCAGAGTTCGTGGAGCACAGCCATTCTGTGGTCAAAGCTGGCTGAAAATTTATAAGGCCAGGGCTTATCATGTGTGACCCATTGCAGTGTCAGAGCACAATCAGGATAATCTACTCAGGAAAGCATTAATTTTATGAAGCTGCCTTTGTAACATTTTAGCAGTATTTTAGTAGTACTGTAGTTTTTAAGTACTATGAAAAATCCTTCTTTGAATCTTCTCCCTGAATGGTGGTTCACAGCGTTTTGTGAATGGCTGCAGGGCGGTGCTGCAGCTGGACTAAGCTGCTCTTCCTGCTGTTTTCAGTTCTTATTAGTAGGTGGTTTTTCAGGCAGAAGGAATCGTATTAACAGCTCAGCAAATGGTCATGGAAAAATAGTATACTTGAATGTATCGCTTTCAGAACTCTTGCTGAAGTCGAAAGTGTGATATTTGAATTTGGGGCAATTTCTTTGCTTTGTGTTGTGGTTGTGTTTAGCCTTCTTGTATTGCCATCGTTTTACAGCAGTTCAGTATCGAATGCTTTTCTTCTGTAATGCTTTGTTTTGTTTTCATTTGCAGTCAGAGAATGAGAGAAATTACCATATATTTTATCAGCTCTGCGCATCTGCTATGCAACCTGAATTCAAGCATCTTAAGTTGGGTAGGTCTCAGGAAAATGAGCTCCTCTTCCCCTTTGCAGTGTATTATATCAAAAACTTCATTTTCCAAAGCTAGCACTTCAAGTGCTTTGTATCATAAATCTCACAGACTTACAACTAGATGCAGCTAGTAAGTCTGCTTGTATTAAACGTGGTAGCAAATCACTTGGAACTTGAATGCTGCATTATCAAGTGCCTTTGAAAATATTGTTCTAGTATTTTTTGTGGTGGCAGGTGCTGTTATGACAATGTGGGGGCTTGATTCATTTACCCAGGGAGAAGCTTTAATGCCACCTGGGAGAATGAAATGTTGGCTATACACTTCATCTTCACGTCTTCATTCCTGTTTGCTTGTTGGATCAACTACTGAGATTGCTAGGAATTAGGAATGCTAGTTTGTGTCAATTAAACTGAGTTGTGCACATGGATTTCTCTCCAAAGAAGGGGACCTCCAGCTCACTGCATTGGATAGCACCGTCAATTTTCTAGTGTTACAAGCCTTTAACAAGTGGCTTTCCCTAGTCTTGAATTTTCCAGCATTATGAGTTTTGCTTTTACCTCTAGGAAGCGCAGAAGAATTTAACTACACGAGAATGGGTGGCAGTACAACTATTGAAGGAGTTGATGACAGAGCAAATATGATTGAGACTCAGAAGACATTTGCCTTACTGGGTAACCTCTTGAGGATACCTACTCTCTATATATACGTTCTTTTTCTGAAATGAACAAAGGTGGATTATATCTCACATGTTAATATTTTTTGTCATTATTACTAATTTTTTCCCCCTTAATAGCCTGTCCTTTACACTGTTAGCCTGCTTTAAAAGCACTAGGCAAGTACAAGTGACTGCTAGCCATTTGGTATTCATTGTTAATCATCAAAAGCACTAAGGGCTGAGGTCCGCTTGGCCACTGAGCTGACATACTGCAAAAGAAATAGAATTAGAAGCTTCCTTAGCACTAACGTGGCTTATGTGAAGACCATATGAGACTAGCTGGCACTGGTGGGCATACAGGAATTTATGTCTAATCTCTTACTGAATCAGACAGGCTGAACCAAAGCTTTTCACAGTAGTCTGCAGGGATGCTATATACCTACTGACTGCACAACAAAGCAAGTAATCCAGCATTGTGCTATTTTAATTCATTCTACTGTGTTTGAATATTTAAAATAATCAGGAATTGATTTTTTTTTTTAGGTCTGAAAGAGGATTTTCAGATGGATGTTTTTAAAACGCTGGCAGCAATCCTGCACTTAGGCAACTTGGAAATAACAGCAGTTGGAGATGAGAGGTCATCCGTCAATGTAAGGAATTAACTCACTGAGATACTAGCGTTTTCTTTTCTACTCTGTGCCAAAAGGCCTTTAGCAATGTTTTTCTCAATTCTGGGGCTCAGAGCGGCACTAGATCTGGTATACTGAACTTGGGAGATTTATCTATCTTTGTATGTGTACGAAGTGAGTATTCGTGTGATACCTACTTCTACCTTGCTGTTGTTGATAGAGCCTTTGGGGACTACTTGCAGGGTAAAGGAAACAACATTGTCACAACAGCTTGGAATGTGTCCCAGCAGACTGTGCTAACCAAAAAGGAATGACATCTAAACATAGAGTAACTTATTCTTACAATGTCTGTGTCCAGTGCACCTCATCCAGCCTAAGGTTCTATTTCCTATGTCATTAGCTCCATCCACTGTCACTTGGTTTAACGCTTCTCAGTGTTTTGCCAGGCTAAGTGAACAGAAAATAAAACCTGTATCTTGATGTCAGTAGTGCCAGGATTTCCCTGTTTAGACGTTTGAGGCATTAAATGTAATAATATTTGTTATCTTCTGTAAAGCTGGAAGACAATCATCTCAATATATTCTGTGAGCTTCTGGAATTAAACAGTGACAAAATGGCACAGTGGTTGTGCCACCGGAAGATTATCACTACTTCAGAGACTGTAATAAAGCCAATGACAAAACCTCAGGCTCTTAATGCAAGGGATGCTTTGGCAAAGAAGATCTACTCTCATTTGTTTGACTTTATTGTGGAAAGAATTAATCAAGCTTTGCAGTACTCTGGCAAGCAACATACTTTCATTGGTGTTCTGGATATTTATGGGTAAGGATGTTTCTGGAAACAAATTTATTAGATTAGTTAAGCTTCTGTAAAGTCAGAATCCTTCTATAATCCTTCTATAACTTGAACACAGTTCGTTTTCCATGGGGTTGTGGGCACTTCTTAATTTGTGCTGCTAATAAATCTGCAGTGTTTCACCTACTGAAAGATAGCAGTCGTGAGTTCTTTTGCATCCACAGTAATAGGAATGTTCAGCAAATACAAATATTAGCATCTCACATGAGTGAGGTTTAAATTTAAATTTTGATTTAATTCTTTGAGATTTAACTCTGGATTTTTATTTTTTTTAGCTCTGTCATCTTCAATAACTTTATGTTCTAGGGAAATCTTGAAATCCCTTAGCAGCCTTCATTAAGATTATGGCTATTAAATTTTCATAGAATGATTAGATTGGTTCTGAACTCTTACCAGGTTATTGCAATCTGTATTTGAATCTGAAGGCTTTTTGTTTTCAATACAATTGCATTGCTTTGTCTTTTTTTTTTTTTTTTTTTTTTTTTTTTTTACATCTCAGCTTTGAAACATTTGATGTGAACAGTTTTGAACAATTTTGCATCAATTATGCCAATGAAAAACTACAGCAGCAGTTTAACCTGGTATGTTCATACGTTCATTTATTTTTACCTTTTTTTTGTGTGTGTTATCGTGTTATTGTTCATTGTCTTATTTTGCTTCAGTTTTGAGATTATCAGTTGCATTTACCATTTGGATATTTGTATTTGAGCAATGGCTATTTCTGCCTAACGACTATCCAGTAATAAGGAAAAAAAAGAGGTATTTTATGTATTGTTTCCTTAATTCTAACCTTATGTTTTCATAATTTTCATATATCTAGCATGTCTTTAAACTTGAACAAGAAGAATATATGAAGGAAGATATCCCGTGGACTTTAATAGATTTCTATGACAACCAACCTGTCATTGACCTTATTGAAGCTAAAATGGGAATTTTAGAGCTTTTGGATGAAGAGTGCTTGGTAATGTGAAAATGATTGCATTTATGAACTCATATAAAAATCACAAAAGAATATGAACGTTTGTCCTCTGTTTGGTGACTTTCGTTGTATGCTAAGAGCCTAACAGAAGGTTCTTAGCTACAAGCTGACTCAGCAGCTCAGTTTCTTTACCATGTGGTCAATGGGGCACTAGAGCAGTTTAAGCAGAAATGCTCTGAGATCCCATTGCTTGGAAAACTCTTTGGACTGGACTTTGTAAATGTGTCTCCCTTCTCTTTTTTACAGTTGCCCCATGGAACAGATGAGAACTGGCTTCAAAAGCTATATAATAATTTTGTCAACAAAAACACGCTCTTTGAAAAGCCGAGGATGTCAAACACGTCTTTCATCATTCAACACTTTGCTGATAAGGTAAACTGTAAAGAGACCAGCTTTATTGCACCCTGCTTCTAGCAGAATCTCATGCAGAAAAGGAACTACTTTGCAGCGGAAATATTAACCACACCTTTTTGAAACTGCTGGGTAATCTTCCTTTAGTGCTTATTGCTGTTCATTTACTGGTAATGCCACCATGTTCATGTGTTGCTGGTGTTCATGATTTCATGCCTTTGCACAGGTAGAATATAAGTGTGAAGGATTTCTGGAAAAAAACAGGGATACGGTGTATGAAGTTTTGATGGAAATTTTGAAAGAGAGCAAGGTTTGTGTTCAATCAGTCATGATTAATTTTCTGTGTATGTGAAGTCAGCAGAATTAATTCAGATCTGATTTTAAGATCTGTACTAAGGATAGGATATATGCTCTTCATAGGTTGGATCGATTAATTTACATCTTAATTTGTAATGAATATTCTTCAGATGCATATATTGAACATCAAAATCACAGTCATTTGCTAGTTACATTACTGTGGGTTTATATTATCTTCCCCTGGATAGCGTTTTGGAATCCCTGAAACTGAACAGTTCACTAAACTGCAGGGTTTTGTTTTCATAGTCTCTGCATGGCTTTGATAGGTGGCTTAGCATTAACAGCTGCCTTCGTTTGTTTTTCAGAAGGGATTAAGGAAATGCCAGGGCAGAGAAAACCTCACCTGTCTTATGTGGGCTTGTCTCTTCCCACCTGCTTGCAGGCCCTGCTCCTTTCATGTTCTAGATTTGCTATTAAGAAATTAACTTAATCTGACTAAAACTCATATTCGTAATTTGAATTAAATAGCGTGAGGATAAAAGCTTTCATATGTTTAATTCTTAGTTTCTGTTCAAGTTTGCTTACTTTGAAATGGCCTTTGCAGGCATGCTTCACAATTGTCAAGTTCTATCTGTGAAGTGCATAG
Organism: Centrocercus urophasianus; assembly: GCF_019232065.1. NCBI lineage: Eukaryota > Metazoa > Chordata > Aves > Galliformes > Phasianidae > Centrocercus > Centrocercus urophasianus. The sequence continues at coordinate 11,072,044 of NW_024884789.1, read as the reverse complement.
GCGCTCCGTAGCAGGTTTAGGATTGTTGCAGTGTTTCTTTGATTGCTCTTGTTTTGTGGCTCAATGTGATTGTTTTACCATGCTTCTAGTTTCATCTGTGTGCAAGCTTTTTTCAAGACAATCCAGCACCCATTTCGCCTTTCAGTTCAACTATAAGCATCAAATCTGCAAGACCTGTCCTCAAGTCACCCAACAAGCAGCTCCGGATGACAGTTGGCAGTAAGGTACTGTGTGTACAATGCTGCTCTGTGATGCTCCTACTTTCAGGGTAGTCTGAGACTAAGTACTGTATTCTGCTGTTCATTGGGAAGCATCTGATTTCCAGTACAAAACTCAGTGACAATGCTGTTCTCTGAGTATGAGTTTAATTTCAAAGTAGGAGAAAATTGGGTGCAGAATAGGACATGAAGTTTCTCGTGTTTGAGATTGAAACCTTAAGAAAATCTCTCGGTGCCCATCCGAAACCTAGCAAAGAATTAAAGAACTTAAGATTAGACTGACTTAGCTGTAAACATCTCAGCAGCAAAACTGTTGTCTGATCTTTTCCAGTTTCGGAGTTCTTTGTCTCTACTCATGGAGACCCTTAACGCCACCACCCCTCACTACGTGCGATGCATAAAGCCGAACGATGAGAAGCAGCCTTTTGAGTAAGTGTGGTGCTTGCTGAGCTTTTGTCTTGTCTGTAAAATGGAAGTACTTTTGTGTTTCACATTAGCTACCTGTTATTGAGCAGCTTCGTGTAGAGCATGGATTTTGCCTTTCAAGATAGGAGAGTAACAGATTTGGAGAGTAACAGCCACTGCGATTTTTTGAGTTTCCCTTTTGTCTGCAGAAATATTTATAAGTCAGAGAAGGTCTGAGCAGCACCGAACGTAACTTTTGGCCTTTTCACACACGTTTATTTTACTTTAATGTTATAATACAGTCTTGCATGCTAGATAGCTGTGTTTGCATAACTCCTGTGTTCAACCTGATAACCAATAACTGTAAGTGGGAGCTGACCTTGCTGCAGCTGTTGGTTTCTGTGGGCGAACACAAACTAGCTCTCTTGTTTCAGGTGTACAACTTTTAGTTGGAATGTAACGTGCTGACAAGTGAAATACCTGCCATGTATATTCTACATATCTGAGCAGGAAGGAAGAGACCACGTTTTTGTGTTTCTAAATTAATTTTTAGTAAGATAAGCTCATTTTCATGGAATTGGAGAAAATCTCTCTGTGAAAAATACCTGATGCGTGTCACAGTTTCACTGTCCCTGTACTGAAACCTGATTGTTTTGTGTAATAGCAATAAGATGGAAAATAGCTTGGGTAATATAAAGCTATGTCTGAATTAGACTAAAAAAGCATGGAAAGAGCAGTGCCACTAACTGTGAGTCACGGAAATCTCTTTGATGATAATGGATTGATTCTGTAGCACAGTGCTTTGTGCACCTTGGTCCAGAGTTGGAAATGCTCTTTCCATGCCTTTTGTTGTCAATCTTGAACCAAGATCTATAGACACCAATCTTATTTATAATTGGTGTGCTGATGAGTACCTAGAGAGGGTTACTTCCCAATAGACTGCTGAGGAAATTTATTTTTCTGTGTATGTTCTGCACCTCGGCATGATCCTTTGCCTCCTGGTGATGGGAACAGTCATGCTTAACATAGAAAGGAAAAGGACTTATCATAAGACAGAAATAAGGACGTTCTTCCTCTTTTTTGAGGAAGAAAACTTCAATACTCCCTCTTAAGCCCTGAAAAAAGCAAACAAGTAAGATACCGTACAAAATACAGGGAGCCCTTTGTCCTATGAGCAGAAATAGAAATCCAGTTAGTAGAATTGTTAGTTATTACAGTGTGCCAAGCCTAGCACGAATATAAAGTATAACTCTGCTTTTTTAGGTTTGATTCAAAAAGGGTGGCTCAGCAGCTGCGAGCATGTGGTGTTTTGGAAACCATTCGAATTAGTGCACAGAGCTATCCGTCCAGGTAGGGATTGACAGCAGGTCTCCATATCTCAAAAAAATGTATTTCATTTTTTAAAGAATTGCATTTGCTAACTTTCAATTTTTCAGATGGACTTACATTGAGTTTTTCAGCCGCTACAGCATCCTTATGACACAGCAGGAGCTCTCTTTCAACGATAAGAAACAGATCTGCAAGATTGTTTTGCAGCGGCTTATCCAGGTTGGTGCACACTGCACTGATCCATTGCACTGACACATATGCACTGATCCGCTGTGTGTCATATACCATGTTATTAATGAAAAGGCCCTTTTCCCAAGAGTAGTATCCTGCTCCTGAAGTAGGAAAGATAACGTTTCCCTTATTGCTGTCTTTCCTGGTTTAGTTTGTCAAACATAGGCTTGTAAGTCAGTAACCTTTTGTTGTGATGCTGAGTCATGATGTGTTCAGAGGCAGATGATTTAACCTCTGTGTGCTTTGTGTGCTCACTTGCCAGAGAGCCTGACTTTAAAAGTTATTTCTTCTGTGAGTTTTTGCTCTCACAGTTCACCGATTCAAGACTAAATGTGTGCTATAGGGTAGTGTTGAGCTCAAGGAACTGCATTCAGTCAAAGGACGTTGCTTTCATGGTGATAAATCCATGATCCTCCTTTTAATCTGAGGCCATTGGAGTCTGAGTTTGGATATTTAGATATTTTGTATTCTGTTTCTTTCCTGTGTATTGGATTTCTCCCCTTGCCACATAGCCTGTCTATAGTGAAAACAGAGAAGATATGCTTATTTGGCAAGATGGTGTCATTCCAGAATGGGTTGGCTAAAGTGACACTTCATAAAAGGAACAGAGTGTCTTGCCTTGAAAAACAAAAACGCAGTAAATCTGCTGTGTTATTTTTCAGGATCCTAACCAGTATCAGTTTGGGAGAACGAAAATTTTCTTCAGAGCAGGACAAGTTGCTTACTTAGAGAAACTGCGCTCAGACAAACTGAGACACGCCTGCATCGTGATCCAGAAGAGCGTTCGGGGCTGGCTGCAGCGCCGCAGGTTCCTGCGCATGAAGCAGGCGGCCGTCACCATCCAGCAGTACTGCCGTGGGCAGCGCGCCGTGCGGTACTGCGCTTCTGCCTGATCAGTTCACTTGTTGTTCGGGCGCTCCTGAAGGGGTCCGGAAAGTCAAACTTAGCAAAAGTGCCCAGCGTGAATTTGGAAGTGTGGTTTTTATGTAAAAAGTAGCTTGTCCAAATTGTGGGCTTTTTTTTTTTTTTTTTTTTTTTTTTTTCTCTTGATTTTAATTATCTTGAAAATGTTCATTTGTTTGGCTGGTTTGAAGAAAGTATTATGGCGGACTCCAGATGTCTCTCAGATTCCTGAGAGGCCTTTTCCATCCAGCCAGGAAACGGTAGCAGTCATCCACAGAGCAGGCGGAGGAGAAAGATAGCTGTATCTAGGCTTTGAAACGTTCAGGAGGGCAGCGTGAGAATAATGGCTAGTGAGAAAAGGTAGGAAAGGTTGTGAGTTGCTCCCCCTCCTTGGCACGGCTTCACTTTTGTTATTCTAGACTAGTTCCACTAGTTTCCGTAAGTAAGATTGATGCCTCTGTGTTTTGCTAAAAGGAAGTAGTCCTACGTGGTGTTCATTGTCAACCAAACTGTTTTCGTGTGTGTGATTTGTCTGACTGAGGGAAATAAGCATAAAACATCTCATTTGGCCTAAGTAAACGTTTTTGTCTTTTGAATTAAGGCAAGCCATAACTGCACAAGCTCTGAAGCAAACATGGGCAGCTATAATTATTCAGAAATACTGCCGAGGTTACCTCGTCCGTAAGCTTTGCCAGCTCATCCAGGTGGCTGCTGTAACAATCCAGGCTTATACCAGAGGATTTCTAGCAAGGAAGAAATACCGGAAGGTACAGCCTATTGCAAAACTCAATTTCAGTAACTGGAAACGGCAATTACTCCACAAGAAAAATGGAGACAAAGGCAGTGATGCCTGTTACTTTTCCCTGCATGTGTTATTCTTCTACTTATTTCTGTACGTGTATTGTAATAACACTGACACGCAGTAGCTCAGATCTAAATCTCCTAGCTGTTAAGCTGTCTGATTTGTACTTGATGCAGATCACTTAGTGTGATGTGCAGTTGTTCAGGTATGCGTACAGTCTGAATACCTTGCTATGTTGGTACTTCTGAGAGTACGGAGATGCGGATAGCTTCATGGATAACTGATGTCAGTTGAGCCACAGATAGTTACAGGCAGATGTTCCTGCTTTCTTCCAAAGATGCTTGAAGAACACAAGGCTGTGATCCTTCAGAAATACGCCCGTGCGTGGCTCGCCAGGCGCAGGTTTCAGAACATCCGGCGGTTTGTGCTGAACATCCAGCTTTCGTACAGAGTTCAGCGGCTGCAGAAGAAGATAGAAGAACAGGTGAGGGTCGTCAGTCACTTTATGATTTGTACTAATTTTACAATAAATATTGTATCAGTTTTATTCTGAGCTCTCGTGTTGACTGCAGGCTTATGTGAATTACAGTATCAATAGTTTATTTGACAAGACAATTTATATGAAGGATATAATTCTTGGTGACCTGTATTCTTCCTATATCCAACATAGGAAAAATCTTCTGGGATTTCCTTGTATTTTTGAGGCATGCGTTACTGAGATTTTGGGTTAGCTGTGCTAATGAGAAGAGTTAACCTTCTTTAATGTTTCATAACAAATGTCTAATCTCTGCATGAGGTTATCTGTATTAGAATGAAGTGTGTTGCATACTGCTCTAGTTCAACGTGACTTTGGGGAGTTCTGTCTTGAGTTTCTTTCCTAGCTTATTTGTAAGAGCTATACCAGTTACCTTTAAGATGGTAACTTTAATCTCACTGATGGAAACAATCTCTGATGGAAATAACCATGACGAACCTGGAATGGTGAGCAGAAATAGGTCAGGTGCTTCCTTTGTAACTGGGCAGAAGCAAAGCACTGATTATATTGCTCACGTGCTTGAAATTGGTTCTCATGGCCCCTGAAGAATTCTACACAAAAAGCACAGTTTGGCTGATAGAACTATAGAGCTGGGTTTTTTTTGTGGGTTTTTTTTTTTCCACAGTAATTTTTGAGGGGAATACGTAAAGACAGAATGCTATTAAACAGTCTCAGTGTACTACGTTTCCTGTTTTATTTTAACCTGTCTTGCTTGTTGTAGAGCAAAGAAAATCATGGCTTGCTGGAACGATTGACTAACCTGGCTTCAACTCATATGAATGACTTGGATACAATTCAGAAACTTGAATCAGACCTTGAAAAGTTAGCTGCTCAAAAGAGAACTTACGAGGAGAAAGGGAAAAAATATAAAGAGGACAGTGAACAGGTAAATTTTCCCTACATTTGTGTGGTGCTTGTATTATAGTTCTGTTTTTGATTTGCTGGATTTACCAAATGCATGACTGTGAGAGTTACCGAGTGAATTCACTTTGCAGGGGGTGATGTAGAAGGAGGGAGTCTGTATGTTCTTGTCCTAAATGTGAGAACTTGTGACCTATTTCTTCTTCCATTCTTAACTTCTGCGTTTTGCTTGCTTTTTGTGTGTACAGAAAATATTGAAACTTGAGAGTCAGATTAAAGAGTTACGAGAACAGAAGGAGACTTTAGAAGTAAAGCTGCAAAAGAAAACAGAGGAAATGAAAGGTACAATAATTAAAAGGAATCTCAAAGAAATGAGGGCAAGTCATACAATCAGGTTGTCAGCAAATTAAAATGAGTTTTGGTCTAATAAAAGACAATGTAAGTGCTTAATTTACAGTAAATTGAAAGTTGCAGCTAAGCATCTCTTCCATGAAATGAGTTGAAAATGTTTAGTGCAAGTGTTGTTAATGTCATAAATTAAATCTGTTATTTTAGTAACAAAAGCTTTGCTGTTATCTGTTTTTCCTGTCTCAGGGGCAGCACTTTGTCTTCCTTTAATTAGCTGTTTTTAAGAATCCAGCCTCATGGGAAACAAGCAGTATGTGAAGTCAGCTGTACTTCAGAGCAGTCACATTTTGGTGCTTCAGAAGCGTTTTGTTCTGTAGCATTACTTACCAAGTTTATTGGGGTATTCTTGACATTTTAGACAGTTTCACCTTACGAATTGCTATTAAAATTAAAACTTCTCATTGTGATAATGCTTTTTTAAGTAATGCTCATCACTGCATGAAGTTCTTTGAAATATCACAATGTTCTTTGACAGAGAAAATGGATGACCTCACGAAGCAACTTTTCGATGATGTACGAAAAGAAGAAAGTCAGAGAATGTACGGAAGCAGAATTTCATTCGTTTGAAGCAACATTTTTTTTTTCTTTTCCTCTTTCTCTGCTTTTCTTTTTCCTGCTGTAATTATGATTTATGCACTCATCGTTTATGAGTCTATCAGTGTTCTTGAACAGTGATGCTCGTTCTTACATACTTTATGTACCGTTGAAGATGAGTGCATGCTTGCAGGTCAGTCAGATGCAGGAAAATATATTGAAGGCTTGAGACTCTTCGTGCTTTATTTGTGTCATTGAGAACTGATACATTTTCAGTATTCAGTCAGGGTCAGAAAAGCAGCTGATGACCATACTAGATTCAGCTTGAAGGAAAGGCAGCGTCTAAGTGTTTTAGAATAAAAAATATAGAGGAGAAACCATTTTTTCCCTTTGGAATGTTATTTTGGAGTGTTAACAATCATGCTGTTTAGCTACGTGTGTCTGATGGTTTGCAGTATGCCAGATATGCAGTATCAGATCAAATGTTTAACTCTTTACGAGACAGAGAACCTTAGGTACCAAATAAATGCCATCCTCAGAAATTTGAAGAGTGTAACAAATCAGTGTTAGTGAGGATTGGAAGCTGTATGGGACTTCAGTTCCATCTGATTTCAGTTTGACTTCAAACTTTTTCATTAGTTTTCCTGCATTTCTCACTGGCTCTATTACATTGGAAGCCAGTCCATTCCAGCTGGGGCCAGTAGAAAATAATAGGGATTTCTGCTCTGTCTTTATTCAGTGCTTAACATGGGCATAAACATAGCAGAGAGCTGCTCAAGTGGGTGGTCTCTCAAAGAGTTAGAGAATTAGCCTTTAAGTGGAGTGTTCCATCTGCCTTGAATTCAGTCCAAAAATCTGAATAGAACGTAGAGAAATCCAGGGACGTCCACATCCCACTGTCATCCATTTTGTAGGTTGGTTCTGATGACCCAGCCTAGCATTTTCAAGCAGTCGCGGTTCCTTTGAGTGTCCTTTGCTGAGGCACATCCTTCAAGTTTAAAGAAAAACAAAGTCCACTCTATTTCTTCCAAATGCCTCATTGTCTCATTTAGGATACTTGAGAAAAATTTCCAAAGTCAGAAACAAGACTATGAAAAGGAAATTGAATCGCTCAAGGGAGAAATAAAGGTTCTCAGAGAAGAAAAAACACAGCTACAGCAACAAATGCAGCAAGAGATTGCCATTCAGGATGACCTGAAAATAGAAGTAGGACAACTTACAAAACAAGTGCAGGTAAAGCATGACTCACTTCATTTTGGAGTCTGTCCTGGATAAAGCAAGTAGGCGATGGAGATGTTTTATTTATAGATTATTTTCTTTCTTTTTTGTTTCCTCAATTTTGAAGAAATTGTAGCTAATAAGTTGTATTTGATCCAGCACTATACTGCATCCTTTTCATGTACTTCTCAATATAAGTTACTGTTCACATAAAAATTTCAAGGATACAACTGATTGCGCCTGAATGTTTATGTGTGTGGACCTTTTTTTTTTTTTTCTTCTTTTTCCCCAAAGGCATTAATTTCTTTAGTTTGTTTCTCATAAATATAGTTTATAATCTGACTGTGAAAATACTGTTTTTGTGTAAAGTCACATTTTTTCCTGTGAGTCATGTCCATGACGCAAATACATGATTTTTCACTGCATCAAATTATTGTTTAGCAGTGATGCCTAAAAAACCAGACACTTCTGAAGACATTTAAAGTCTTCTGGCTCATGATCTTGTTGTTATTAATAGTTTTCTTTATGACTTAACTGTTACTTAGCCCTTCTCATTCACTTTCTGTCTGATTCAGAAAATACCTGAGTTGCAAAAGGAAATTGAACTGCTGCAGACGCAAAAACTGGATGTTGAAAAACAGGCCCAATCACAGAAGAGAGAGATGAGGGGTAAGCTACGTGCTAGGTAATTCAGAGAATCTACCAAGCACAGTGTAAACTGGCTGGTTTAAGTTGATGGGTTTTTAAAAAATACTGGCTAGCTTTGACCAGAAAACCAGGTATCTTTCTCATCCTGTAGTGATGTCATTCTGTTCAGAGCTTTGTTTGCAAGGTGCAAAGCAAAAAACAAGTGAGTTTTTGTGAAGCAGTTGCTGAATACCAGATCTGTGGTATTATCCTTTTTAAGAATCGCTGATTTCAAATATTGTGTTTAAAAATCAATACTGGAGGTCTGAACTTCACATGAACTTAATATCTCATAAAGTCTCAGAAATATGGAAAGAATACATCATCTGGCCTTCATTCAGCCTGTCTTTGGCCTCCGGTCTCATCAATAATTTGCTGAGCTGGGGCCCCTTTGATGAAGGGTACCTGGTCTGAGCACTACCGTTGTGCACTTAGTGCAATACTGAGAATGCATCTTACATGGCAAACTTGGATCATTTAGTGTGGTAAGCCAGCATTTGGTGACAAATCATCTGTGTAACTGTAGCAGTTGTCTAGATTTGAAACAGAAAGAAGTAACTTGGCAATGAAAGTGTGATATGTTTAAAAAACAACAAACATCAATGTACAAATAAACCAGCTATGTTGGTAGTGTACCTAAATAGTGCTCCTTCCATGTTCCAAAGTACAGCCATGTCCCTTCTTGTATTCTGCTGGTAAATAAGCACTGAGTAACAGGGAAGAACCTCACAGATTCAGGAAGAGGTTGGTTTGATTTTTATAATTACAAGTGATTTGAAATGTGAGGAGAAAGTTATTGGGATCATTTTTTATTTATGTATTTATTTATTTAGTCATATATATATATATATATATATATATATATATATATATATATATATAAAATCTATATATATATTTATTATTTTTTTTCCTCAGAAAAGATGTCAGAAGTTACAAAACAGCTTCTTGAAAGCTACGATTTTGAAGATGTCAGAAGCAGGTAATAGTTCTCCTTCAAAAAAAAAAAAAAAAGATAATTTAGAAATGCATTTTGTTCACCTGCCTCCTATTGACACTGCCTTGTGTTTTAGGCTGTCTACAGAGGATTTGGAACACTTAAATGAAGATGGAGAATTGTGGTTTGCTTATGAAGGCTTGAAAAAAGCTACAAGGTTAGTCATTGTCTATGTTTTCATAACTCCAGGCTGTGATCTAGAAGATAAACAGAACAATCAATGAGTAACTTGACAGTGTGATACTGAACATCTGCCTAACAAACGTTATCTTTTATGATTGTCTCAGTAGCTCAATCTAATCAATGAGATAAATATTGTATGTGTCTGGGAAATATTTCCTCAAAGACAGTATGCATGACCTCCATCTCTTCTAATGCTTCTGTGATGTAATGGAATATCTGTATGTTGAGCACAGTGCTTTTTTCATCTGTATTAAACGTGATCTAATGCACTTACATCATACTGCATCTGTAATTTTTCATTTTTCCCTTTGTTTTTAAAAGAGTATTGGAAAGTCACTTCCAATCTCAGAAGGAAAACTATGAAAAGGAGATTGAAGGTTTGAACTTGAAAGTTGAACATCTTAGCCAAGATATTAATCATCTACAAAAACTATTTCGAGAGGAAAATGACATAAATGATGGAATTCGGCTTGAAGTTAGCAGGCTAACTTCAGAAAACCTGGTAAGATCAAGATGTAGTCAAGCAAAGATTGTTTCAGGTACTTGGCAGTGCGATCCAAAACTGTCAGTGGCACAAAGCCCTCAAAAACTCGGCGTCATGTCTTGACTTTGCAAGGCTCAATCAGATGTGGCCACCTGAGGTTGCACATCCACACCAACTTTTTCCCAAGTAATGCCTTGCTCAGCTATAAGAACTAAAGTAGGGGAAGAAGAAACAAAGTCTGTTTTGCTGCCAAAGTGGCTCTTGTTTGAGTACTGGTATGACTGGGTGTTTAGGGTGAATAACTGGCTTTGCTCTGCTTGCTGGTTTTGGCTTGTTTTTTCCCTTCATCTATTAAATAAATTTTATCTTTCCACAAGCTTTCTCACTTGTGCTCTTCCTATGCTCTCCTTTCTCTCCTTTTTTGCATTGTGGTAGGAGGAGGGTGGTGGTGGTGGTGAGTTGGCAGCTCTGTGGTTGCTTGACTTCAGTCTGAGGCCGAGCCACGACGAGGAGCTGGTTCAGGGTTTAGGTATGCTCTTCTCCCCTTGTGGTCAAAGGATAGAAATTAGCATCTTCTGGTCTGAAGCCTCTCTTTTCTCTCAGGTTGAAAAGTTCTATGATTTGATTGTCAGTGAAAAAACAGATGCCTGGGGGATGTAAGAGGTGATAGGTCTGTGTAGCTTAGCGGTGCTCTCCACCAGAGGGCAGCTAACCACGTAAAGTTGCTAATAAGTCACAGGCAAGGCTTAAAAGTCAAGATGTATATAAAAGTCAAGTATAGCTATAGAAATATTTTCAGAAAAAAAATCACTGAAATTGAAAACATAAGGAAAAACATGATATTATTTTTACAAGATGATTTTATAATGTATAAGTGTGTGTTTTTGTTTTCTTCCCCCAAAGTGAAGGAAAAGATAGGGCGATTGGAGCCAGGAAAATTAATTGTGTAATTCCCTTTTAACTGCAGAACGTAAAAATGGCAGTATTGGGTCAGTTCAAACATTTAGTTAGCTCACTATTTCAATTTTAAGAATGGCCCAGCAGCAAATGTCTCTGGAAAAGTTAGGCAAGTTGTGCAAGCAAGAAGGACTCCCTCAGTATGTCTGCCTGTCTTTTAACTACTTGCAGTTGAAGGTCTTCTGATCTCATAGGTATTATTGGAGATGTTTCAAACTAAACGTGCTGAGATGCACAAATGTCCTTTTTTCCTCTGGAAGGTGATCCCAGATCTTAAACAGCAAGTTTCTGAGCTTGAGAACCAAAAATTAGACCTTGAAAACCGTCTTCAAGAGCAGACTGCGAAGTTGAAAGGTAAAGTGCCATTGTAAGGTGCCACTGTGGTCCACAGTCCTACAGTTGAGAATGAATTATGATTGAGTTATGAATTCCATAGACATGAACTTATAACAACTGAAATAGTGTTACTTCTTTGCCTGTTTACGTGCTTTCTTGCCAGTAAAATGTAAGAAGCATCATGAAGAAAAAAAGTATTGTGTAGAGAATAGCTCTGCTAGTTAAGAAAAATACATGTAAATGTGTACAATTCTCCGTTCTGCTTTTGAACTTTTTTTAGGTCTTTCAGTTCTGCAGTTTAGATGTCTACAAGTATGTTCAGTAGGGCTGTGCTAAGAATACGTGTAATGGAGTGCGCCCTTTGGAAGCAGTCACAAAAAGAAAAGATGTACTGGAGCTTAAGTTGTAGTCCATGAAATAGATTCAAGGAGTGAAAAAATCAGAGTTGGAGACAGAAGGAAAACTTCCCGCTAATTTGCTTGTTTCAGAGTTCTTCTCTGTTCAGGAAAACATCAGTTGCTGAGGATTCTGTGTCTCTCTAACTGTAGTGTCCTCTGAGGCAACTTTTTTTAGTTTGCAAGTAGTTTTACTGCCAGCTGCAAAAAGTGGATAGTATCAGAATTCCCTAGCACATAAAATCTTCTGTGTGGCGTAATCAGAACATTTTCTGATACGTTATATGGCATCATTCCATTTTGTTAAATAAAACTACGAGCTTAAGAAAAAGCTTTACTAAATACTAATACAGAACAGTAAGCAAATACAATCTTGTTTTTCTTTCGTTTTGCATTTTATTGCTAAAGAGATGTCTAACCGGCTGCATCATGAGCCAGAAGGGGACAGAACACTAAGACGGTAAATAGCTTCCTTCTCCTCTTCCCCCTCTCCTCCTCTTCCTCCTCTCCTCTCCCTCATACTGTAAGAAGTGCCATGGGCTGGGAGTAACAAACTCACAGTTGAAGTTCTACATCCAACGTATGATTCACCCTGTAACAGAGTACAGCTAACAGCTGTAACAGGTAAGCATGATGTGATTGTGCTTTAACAGAGGAAGAGTATAAGACAACGCTTCCTGTCTGTTTTTAGAACAAATGAGATCCAGAATGAAATGGACATAAAAGAAAAAGGGAGGTTGAATGTCATAACCCAAGAAATGGAGGGGCTGAGCAATGGTTTGAAGCAAGATGAAATCCAGGCTGAAGTAAAAAGCAAGATGAAGCAAGAAACAACTCGGCTTACTGTGGAAAACATGGTGAGGAAATGAAATCCTCGTTAAGAAACTGTACTGAAATACAGGATAAAAAGAAAGAAATCATGATTTTATGGTATGGGCGGGATGTTTTCTCAGTTTGTTGGGGGATGAGAAAGGTACAAAGGTTTCGTGTTTCTTCGGCACAATGTAGAATATGTTGTAATGCTCTTTTTGTGACAGTATCATGTAGCACTAGAAGGGATTTCTTTATTTCCATTGCTCTGAACTCACCAATTTGGATTATTATAGGACCTTGAAGAAGAACTAGACATGAAAGATAGAATAATAAAGAAATTGGAGGATCAGATCAAAACTCTTACCAAGACTATTGAAAAAGGTAAGATGTTGTTATATCACCTTTTCTCATAACTTTGAATGTTCAGTCTGTGTTTCACTGAAAGTAGTTTTACAAAAACAAAAAAAAAGTAGGCTTTGAAGGGTTTGAGACACAAAACCTCAGGAAGCCATCAACAGAAATTTTATAAAAACCTGTGGTTTTTTTCCAGCTAAATAATGGGCATACGTGGGACCTAGACCATATGAGAAAGTTTCATTCAGAGGCATCAGACTCTGACAGCAACAGTTAATACACACCCTCACACAAACTGTCTCTCAGCCAACAGGATGTTAGCTTTGCAGATGAGTATATCCTCCCATTGGCATTCAGGTGGCAGATGGTTACTGATAGGAAGTAAATTTGTACAAAGTTGTTATGCAGCAAGTAGTTCTTTACCGCAGAATATGCTTCAGAAGGATGCAGAAGTGACTAAGGCAGAGGTGTGCCACTGCTGTTTGTTTTCCTTATTTAATGTAAGTAATTCCACTGAATCCATTGAGACTATTCACATAAGTAATATGAATGTTATTTAACTCAATGTTTGGAACTGTAACTTAACAACATCCATGTGAACGGGCACTGTACTCTTTACCATAGAGGAACTGTTTTTCTCCAATAGTTTGTTCTAACACAAATGATGACTTAGCAATTTACCTGCTGTTCATACTGCTTTATGTTTGACAGGCAATGAAGTTTCTGTGTCAGCTTTGTCCAAAGAGTACATTGGAATGATGGAGTACAAAAGAGAGGATGAAGAAAGGATTGTTCAAAATCTGATCCTCGGTATTTTAGTAACATTCGGAATTTTATTGTTCTTCAGTGATATTCAGCATAGAGCACAACACTGCAGCGCAAACTACAAGATGCCATATTTCATTTTTGTTCAAAGTTGGCTTTATCTCACTCTCTTCCCACCAGCACAACTTGGAGATGCTACGTTGCTTTTTTTTCCTACTGACAATCATTTCAAATACAAAGTGATTTATCTCTGACTCTACATAATTCTGACTCTAATGTTTTCCTTACTCTTTGTTCACTGATAAAGCTGTAAGTCTCAGGAGCGCTCTTGGAACTTCAGTTTACTTTCTCCCTAGTCATCTACAAAGACTGTAAGTCACTGCGTGTCTGTCCATGTGTGGTGTCTTAATCTTATCTGTCCTCTGCATATAATTTCATTCACTGATGAGAACTGTACTTTTGAGTTCCCCTTGTAAGGGAATTTTGCTCTTCCTCCGAGTCGCTTCACAATGCCAGTCTTGCATTAGCTTGCCATTAGTGGGAACTCCAACAATTTCTCCATGCACATCAATACTCTTATTAACTACTACTTGGAAGTAACTTCTTCCTTTCCTCCTCACCTACTTCAACCTTACTTCAACATTTGAATGTCACCTTATTTGTGAAGGCAGGTGTGTCTTCACACAGTGCCAGGGAATTGTGGGCCTTACTACAAATAGCTAAATACAGGCCAGTGTATTTTTGAAGCTATGCTATCTCACATAGCATGCTATAGCCCAGAATTTGCTGCGATGCTCTCCTTATTTTCTGGAGTTAATTAATGCTTAATTAATGCTTTCACATGAGCAAAGCAATACTATTATACAAGTTTTCAGTAAGGAGCAATTCATCACTGTAACAATTATCAAGTGGCTCATTGCTGAAGAAATGAACCTAAAGGTGCTTGTCTTTTTCAGAATGATGCATTAAAGCTCTGTATTTTTATATAATGAACCTGATGACTCTCCTTTATGCAGATTTAAAGCCACGTGGAGTTGTTGTCAATATGATACCTGGCCTTCCAGCTCACATCCTATTCATGTGTGTGAGGTATGCAGATTATCTGAATGATGCTGACATGCTGAAATCTTTCATAAATGTAACCATTGATGGTATAAAACAGGCTGTTAAGGTAGGAATTATATTTGGCTGTACTTTACTTTTTGATTTTCATGTAAAGTTTATAAGATGCATACATAGTACCGGGGAAATACTGATACTTGCATCTGCTAGTATTCCTATAACAAATAATTATTATTATTAGTTACGATCTTTTTGGTGTTATTAGTAGGATCCTTATGAAGCCTACAGGTAAGGTTTCTTGTGCTGAATATGCTAACATCTTTATCCAAATTCAGATATGTGAATGCTTTGTATATTTGTGATGCAATAAGACATCAACTGCGCTTGGTAGGAATGAACTGCGCTTTAAGCAGTTGCATTTGTTGTGTAGAAAATGCTTATATTTTATCCACAAATTTATACCACATTTTACCCATAAGAAAAGCTTGTGTGTGTGTATCTAACAAAAAGAAGACATACTAAAGCAAAGTTAGAACTGTGCTTACAAATAGTTCAGTTTCATTTCTGTGTGGACATTGTTCGTGCTTTGGCAGGAAGGCCTCCAATGCACTGCAGTGCTGCAGATAGAAATGTGTAACACCGGGTCAGACTGATGTCTTTAGCCTGTCCCTTACGTAGACTTGAACTGCGTTTAATGAGTAAAAGAGGGGTCTTTGCTATACATTCACTCATCTGAAAAAATCCCAGAATGATTTGTATAGCTGGCACGTTTCAGGTGCTGTGTTTCTTTTTCTGTAGATAGGTGGTGGTATTGCTAATTCTGTGATCTTTAGCTCGATCTAGTGATCTTTAGCTTCAGTTTTGAAGTGAAATTAACTTCATGACAATGCCATAATAAGATTGCTTTGTCTTTTTCAGGGAAATTCAGAAGATTTTGAGATGTTGTCTTTTTGGCTTTCCAATACATACTATTTTCTTAACTGCTTGAAGCAATACAGTGGGGAAGAGGTAGGAATGATTTCATCAAATAATTTCTTTGCTTTACCTTTGTCAGACTTCAGTAAGTAAAATGGACAGAGATAGTCAGTAGATAATTATTTGCCAACTCAACGCTGTTCCTTCAGGATGTGTATTGCTTTGCATTGGTGACATGTTTTACACATACAAGAAGTCAGTACAGAAGTAACTGATAAAGTGAAATCAGAACATGAAAGTGCTGAGGTTAGTTGAAGACATAACATGATAACAGTTAAGTAATTTGAATTCTTGTACACGAGCTTAAT
Source organism: Centrocercus urophasianus (assembly GCF_019232065.1). Lineage (NCBI taxonomy): Eukaryota > Metazoa > Chordata > Aves > Galliformes > Phasianidae > Centrocercus > Centrocercus urophasianus. The sequence goes on along the minus strand of NW_024884789.1, from coordinate 11,056,284 downwards.
CTGAGCTGCATTTGCTTGTTTAAGCTGGTTTCATCCTGGAATCCAAGACTCTTTTAAATTGCAAACTCTTACTATATGATAATTTATTAATATGTTTTGTTAACTTATATAGGCTGAATGAAATTGAATAAGTAAGAATGCACTCCTCAGGATTAAAACAAGTAGAACTTGGAATTACAGTAACTGTGCACAATCTAAACAGCAGTACTCCCCCTCGTGGTTCCATTGATAACATGTAATGCACAGTGAGAAATGTATTTAAATGTAATAAATAACAGTTGTTTGTAATTTAACACTGACAGGAGGGAGAAGTCTGAATCCAGTACTTTCAAGCGTTAACCTGTATTTGAAATGAACACTTAAGACTTCACATAAGTTAGCATCCAGTCTATATTTTTGAAAGCAGAATTCTCCTGATGAAAAGTCAGTATAATAGATATTGAAAATAGAGTTGTAAACTATTTGATTTAAAAAAAAAAAAGTTTAATTTTCTGTTTAAGTAATCTAGGAATTGCTCCAAAGACCACTGGAATATGTGCAAGCCTCTCTTTTGAGTTTAGTAATCTTTTAGAACAGGGTAATCTTAAACATTAACTGGTAAACAAGTAAAGGAAGCTCAGAATTAGGAGCATCCATTGAAGTTAGCAGATGCTCTGACTCATTCTGAGACTGTTTGGCCAGAGATAGAGTGTATAATTTAATATATACATTAGTACATAATACCAGTTTACAAGAATAATGTTTATGTGATTTCTAATATTTGTTTTTACACTGTAATACAGGAATTTATGAAATACAATACCCCTCGTCAGAATAAGAACTGCCTGAAGCATTTTGATCTCTCGGAGTACAGACAAGTTCTCAGTGATTTGGCCATTCGGATCTATCACCAATTCATTCTTGTAATGGAGAATAACATTCAGCACATGATCGGTAAGACAGCAGAAGTCCAATTGAAGATAAATGTAGCTTATGAAGAACTTGTGTAAAGCCTATGCATGGAGGCAAAGGATGGAACTGACTTCTTCTTCCTGTTGATTTACACTAGTAGCTGCCTGCATGTTTCTGCACGCTTAAATGTGAATGTTATATCCTTGAAGGGCTTTCTCCTCTCTATGCTTTCCTTGTGTAGGATAATGCTTTCAAAAAGACCAAAATTCTATAAAAATAAAAGTTATTTTCTTAAAAATGTGTGTGATTCAGAAGCCCTTGTTGGGTATTCTATCTATATAATATTATTTAAATTTTAAAATATCATGAAATTATGTTTTGTTCAAGAATTAAGTTAATGTAACTGGGAGGAGCTATAGGAATGACTCCTATAATCTTGCAATTATTTTCTGTTGTCTTTCAGTGCCAGGTATGCTGGAATACGAAAGTCTCCAGGGAATTTCTGGCTTGAAACCTACAGGGTTCCGTAAACGTTCCTCTAGCATTGATGACACGGATACCTACACAATGACATCTATCCTGCAGCAACTCAGCTACTTTTATAGTACGATGTGCCAGAATGGCCTGGACTCTGAGCTTCTCAAGCAGGCGGTGAAGCAGCTTTTCTTTCTCATTGGAGCGGTCACCCTCAATAGTCTCCTCCTCCGCAAGGACATGTGCTCTTGTAGGAAAGGAATGCAGATAAGGTAAAGCCAGGAAGCTTTCAGCAAGTGGTTGCTTCAGAATGAATGTTTAACATTTTTTTGTAACCTAGTCCTTTATCTCTGTGTCACTGGATGTTCTGTGACCATTCTGTTGGAAGCAGCCAACTGTTTTTCACTGTTTTGGAAAAAATACATCTTTGCCTTACCAGCTAAGCTTTCTGTGCTTAGCATACTACAGCAGGGAAACACTAATGGAGAAAATATCAGTAGAGAGCTCGAAGTCAGTCCAGTGTTTAGCATTCTTCCGATGCTTGTTGGCTCATGATGATGACTAGTATTCTTAGTAGAGTAAGCAGGTACAGCATCCCCTGTCTGGCAGACAGATAGAAGCAAACTTGCACTGTTTGTGCTCTGTCATGAGAAAAGAAAGCACTGAGACAGAGCCATTTGAGGGTTCAGGTCAGACGTCATCCATCTTATAATCTTGAAGAGCCTACGTTCCAAACAGTTCTTGCAAAATACACATAGTTCATTCCTTCTCCATTAGGCAGTCTGCTGGCTAAGGTGAAAGAAAATCAGTCAAATGTTGACCCATTTCAGAATATTACTAAAAGAAAGCTGCTGTAACTTCTAGAATTTAGTCTGATTAGTAATGTGTAAAGATTATTCTAATGTCCTATATAAGCTTAGCTGTAAGTTAATGTTTTTAACATATACAGTGCTGTGATATAGTTGCCAGTGCTAGCAGATATTGGTATTCTGATTCTTCTGTAACAGCTAAGCTACTAACTTGCTTTCTGTTGGTTGACCTTTAATATATAAAGTGAATAAATTAAAAGGATTAAAGTATACAAGAGATTAAACTTAAAAATCAGCAGGCTATTAATTGTTTGATATTTATGATGTACAGGAATGGTGGTTTTTATTATTTAAACTGTATGAATGTGAACATTGAATTGGAGGAACATTGCTTCTCTAGAAGACTTCAGTGTAATTTGTTTGACAGAAGGGACCTGACATTTCTGTTGTCTGTTCGTGGTATAACCTAGATGTAATATCAGCTATTTGGAAGAATGGCTTAAAGACAAGAATCTTCAAAGCAGCAATGCCAAAGAAACTTTAGAGCCTCTGTCTCAAGCAGCCTGGCTCCTTCAGGTCAAAAAGATCACTGATGATGATGCCAAAGAAATATGTGAACACTGCACATCGCTTTCCACTGTGCAGGTAATGAACCATTTGTTTTATTCTGGCACCAACCTTGCTAACATAACTTGCTGCAAAGAGCTATTGGCCTTTCATTTGATAAAAACAACATTTGTCAGCTTTCTCCATCACCCCTTGTTATATTCGATTTTTTAACTCCTTATTTCCAACTGTTAATGCTTTCACTGCTTCTGTGGTGAATACTTGTCTGCCTTGTTCTATTTCACTTCATTCCACAATGATTATCTCTTTTTGCTTTGTTAGAGGCATTTTTGTTGTTTTCTTCTATCAGTTCCGCATCTCCTTGATCCTGCTGACAGATTTGGAAACGACTCACAGCAGTGATCATGTGTGCAAGAAATAATTAGGTTCCAGGTTGAAATTCTCACTTTATTGTAAAATTTCTTACATAAAGTTCAATTAAATACCAATGAAGGTGGCATTTTAATGCTTTCTTCACTTTTTGTAACATACTAAAACAGTGTGTTGTAATTTGAGCAGATAGTTAAGATCCTCAACTCATACACTCCGATAGATGATTTTGAGAAAAGAGTGACTCCGTCGTTTGTTCGCAAAGTCCAGGTAAGAGCTGCACCTCTTCTCTTTCATGTTCAAGTTACAGGGTATTTCAAACGCACAGTATTTGTAGCTACGTATTTATACTTGACCTGTATGTCAAGTAATGACTGCACTGTTCAGCTTTTCACTGGGAGACTGCACTCAATTCCTTAAAATTACACGAAGGCAAAATTTGCAATGAGAAAAAGCGATGTTTTTTATTTGATTGGAGTACGCTGTTATCTTACCCTTTCTGCTGTCATTTCAGGCTATGCTAAACAATCGCGAGGACGGACCGCAGCTGATGCTTGATACCAAATACCACTTTCAAGTGACGTTTCCTTTCACACCCTCTCCACATGATTTAGAAATGATACAAGTCCCCAGCAGCTTCAAACTTGGCTTTCTCACAAGGGTTTAGTAAAACCAGTGCTTTGGTATTTTCTCTGAGACTGAATAAGGACAAGTAGACTTCCATGCTTCCTTCCTCTTGCTGGAGGATGGTATGGAAGCTTGCCATGAATTAAGCCATTAAAATCTTGTTCTAAAGTCAAGACTTAAAAAATAAGAATCATTTCAGCTTGTGATTTCCTTCTCTGTTTGTTTTTTTTTTACTGTTGTTCATTCTTCTTTACAGACCTATAATAATGACATCAGCTGGATGCAATTCCACACAGTTTTTTAGTCCAAACCTGAGGAAAGAATTTATCTGACAAGTTTACATTGGTTCTCTGTCAGTAACATTAAAGCACTAGTCATAGGGAAAAGGTTATGCTAGGATCAATATACTGTACAGTTTTCCTTGATTTGCTTTTGTACCAAAATATTTTTTTTTTCCCCAGGATCATTGTTGTCTTGTGCTCTACTGAATTTGTTTGATAGTAGTATTCACCCTTCTATACTTTCACTGCCTTTATTCCTTTCGTGAAGTAAGTTGTTCATGAAAGTTGGCAAGAGGACTGTAAAGAAGGGAATAGAAAGTCCTCCTACATTTGTTTGGATTTTTTAATGTATTTTGTTGTTTGTTTTTTTTTTGATACAGATAGCTACATTGAACCTGGGGGGCTGAGGTCAGTCTAAGAGCATTGCTGTAATAAACACACGCTGTCTCTGTAGGAATGCTGGCTTGGCTCGCTCAGGCTGTGTGCATTATAGTTCAGGCACAGCAGACAGCTCTTCAGCCAGGGGAGTAATTTGGGCTCTTCTTTTGTAGGCAGATTTCAGCTGTGTTCTCTGCAGTGCATCTGGATTTTTGTATCAGTTATCGGAGTAGAAAAGTCAGATATGAAATTCCTGTTGTGATCCAAATTACAAGTTTATTTCTTTAAAAAACAGGAGTCCTGTTTTAGCTCCATTTCTAATGCAATGTCTTTAGGAACGTACACTGAGTATGCACTTATGTACGGATATTTCTTTCTCCCATTCATTTTTGCTTGTTTCCCTCCCCTAGTTCAGATACTGAGTAGGAGCTATGGTCTGAAATTACTGATAAACCAATCTTAATTCCTTGCATTTTTAAATTGCAGGATCCTTAGAAACAGAAGTGGTCTCCTTTTTGTTTCGTTCAACTTGATTCCTGTAGGCAGAACCAAAGAATAACAACTTTCTTTAATACTAGATCCTGTCAGAACAACTGGAGAATCAGCATGCACCTTGCATGCAGTGCACTGCAGTGATGGCTGTCATTAGAAATTCCTAAGAACATACTGCTAGTTTTCTGGTTAGGCTATTGTGGAAATATAGTACTAAAGCTTAGAAATATTGAAGGGATTCTAATTGACTTAGTTAATTTAAATATTACTGGAAGAGACATTTGATTTTTGTATTACATAATGTTTAAAAGTTGTAAATATAAAGAAGAATATTTTTGTTATATTTTGTCCTTGATATTTACTATGAACAGTGTCATATTCATAGAGATAACTACAGAGATGCATAAAGAATATATGGAGGAACATTTTCATGTTTTGTTCAAAAGCTGTAAAAGTACAGAATTTGGAGATGTGTGGGTAGGCTGGTGTTCTTATCTGTTAAATAAAGCAGCTTCTAGATCAATTTCTAGTGTTCCGAGTGATGCAGATATTTTCAGTAAACAGTTATTAACAATTTACTTGGAATTATGTTAACATTGGTGGATACTGCCTTGTGTTGTACCCTGAGTGTTTATTTACTGATCCGATTGCTGTGCTGCAGCACTGTGCATCTTCCTATGGGAATGGTTTGCTGCTCCTGGTGAATTTCTATACTGATTCAGTGAGAGCAAGTTTAGTTGCTGTAGTTTGCACATGGCCTTTTTTACACATATGGAGCTGTATGTCACCTGACAAGGAATGAGAAAAAGCACAGTGCACTCTTGCACTGACATCACAAGGTGTCTGAAGGTATGTGTGTATGTATGTATGACAAAAGTTGTTGGTGGAGGAATTGTTCTGACAATTTGAGAAGTGAGTTTGAGAGGAAATTTACTGTGCTTTTGATGTTAATGTCTTCAGCCAGTGTGTAGGTACGGAATTCTGTCTTTTGTTTTCCTTCTTGGAAGGAGTGGTATTAGTGAAGGGCAGATACATGAAGAGGCGTTTCTGAGGTTATCCTTCCTAGAATGATACGAAAGGAGAAAGCTATTCATTCAAATGGAAAAGTACAGAATGATGATCCTTCTGCAGCGGAAAGCGCTGAAAGTGCTTAATGGAATGTGTTTAGGTGTGTGACTGCTGTGCTTCCTGCCACCTTGAGCACAGATGATCATTTTCTGTCCTGCATTTCCATAGTATTTGGGTTAAAAAAATTAGGATGGGTTAGCAGATGTGAGTTTCAGCACTTCTAAAATTTTTCAGTAGTTTTCATAGCTTTCCCCTAAGTTTTTAAAAAATCCAAGAAAGCAGCAGTTATTAATCCTGTTGATTTTTCAAGTTATTGTCTTAAAATGAGTGAATAGTAGACATACATCCAAGGAAGGATGAGCATGGTCACCACTCGGTTTTTGACTTAGAATTTTCTTTAAGAATATGATGTAAATTCAACATCTATTAGAATATCAGTTTGGTAAGTTGGAAAACACAAGAGCCAGTCATCTCCCCAGTATATTTAAACTTTTGAAAGATATCAAGAAATGGTTGCAGCATGGAATGGGCAGACGTTATCTATTTTGCTTAATAGTTTATATTCTCTGTTCTATATTCTGAAAGGAAGGCAGTTGAAATAAAGCCTCTCAATTATGGTTGTCAGTATGTAACTGACCTGAAGGGACACAACTGGAGAGGCTGAGCCTTAAATACCCTTTAAGTAGCCTTAATAGGGAGGTTATCCATCCGCGTGGCAGTTGCACACGGCTTCTTTGCTCATCTTGAGAATCTCCAGGTTCTTGCTGTTGGAAAAGGTAGGCAATTTGGGGTATTTATCAACAAGATTCATTGTAGCATATTAGTTGATGTTTTTTATACTTCTAATGCAACCTTTAAAAAGCCTGTTATCCAGATTTATGAATCTAGCACAACTGAGCCCCGCTGTTGTAGACACTTCAGTGCTATTGGAAAAACTACTACAGGGAAGGTCCCTGGAAGAGCAGCAGCTTGGGGACTTGGGCTCACTGTTTGCAGAAGAATGCATTAAAAGCTTCAGGGCGTATTTACTGTCGTTCATCCGATGGGATACGAACCCCCTGGTTGCATATAGCTGGCTGAAAGCTCCGTGTGGATTTCAGCTTAATGTGGTGCAGTTTGTGTCAGGGCAGATTTCTTCACGCACGCTTTGGGATGAAGGCACACAACTCCTGGATGTAACAGAGAAACTTCTGATGATTTGACAGGATTTCTGAGTTCCTGTTGTTGCCTGTTTCAAGCAGTCCACTGAAATACGTAAGGATAAGCAGCTGAATGGAGGCAACTGCACAGAATAAAATTGTATTATGTTTTTATCCAGCCAAACACAGTCTGAAATCAGCATAGTTCCATTTACTTTGCTTCCCTTTTTAATAGCTTGTTCTCTTAACCATAAACTCATTATCTGTGTATTTGGCTAAATACTGATAAATATCTAAATTTTAAAAGCTTTCATTTAAAAACTGGGAAATATTACATTTTTTCCATGGAAAGTAAGGAGGAAATTGTCGCAGTGATATTATTGTTTGTTTTTCTGACTCAAGGAGTTTCTAACTCTCCTTTGATTGTTGTGCTCTGATCATTGTAATGCCTGGCTTGAGCACAAAAAGGGGATTCTTAATGACCCAGCGTTCAGAGTGCCAAATCATCACTTTTTGCTCAAGCAGAACAATGTATGAAATGTATGGCTGCCAACTGAATCCGAGGTCATTTGTCAGCTTTAAAAATACATCATATTGACTATTTAATAATGCAGTGGGGAAAAAAAAACAAATATTGATCAGCTCAGATTTCTCACAAATCCAGCTGCTGGACATTTCTGGTCACTGATGGCATTAGTTACACAGAAACTGAGGATCTGCATGTCACGCATATTATTAATCAGTGTGCACAGTGAACATTACAACAGCATGCAATCAGTGCTCATTATAACAGAATGCATATTTTGCTTTTTCTTTATAAAATTCCAATCTGTAGATCATGTGACTGCCTCGCACGCAGTGGTTGTTCATTAAGCTCAAAAGATTAGTCAGAGATTATCCAGCCTCCAGCTATCTCTATGCTGTCTAAGCAGAGAAGCAGCACGAAGCTTTGCGCTGCACTGGAACACACTCTTTCTTTCTTCTCTCTTTCAGCTCTCCCGTAACGCAGAGATGTGTGACCAGACCTTCTTAGCGATTGTGTTTGGTCCATGTGACAAGTGCTCCAACGAGAAGCCCCTTAGGGCTGTTTACATCAAATCAGAACAGCTCAGCTACTGCTCACTATGTGTGGAAATGGTATGTTATCGATTATATCAGCCGGAATGTGAAGAGACTGCAAAAGGCAGGGGTTGGATGTATTAATGGTCTGTTGTTTTGGATTTTTCTGGACAGAAGCAAGCATTGCTAGGCCTGAAGACTGGCTGCTTCTAATTCAAATAAACACCTCTGCAGACACCTGATATTATTCCATAAGCCTGAAACAGATGTGACCCTGGGTTCAAGGATATGTTTTTTGATTCTTGATTGGAAAGTGGCCATGAGGTTCTTTTCCCTAGGGCACTGCATTCTTCAGCTATGCATGTGTCATGTGCCCATCTGAGCGAGGCTCTGAGGTATACGTGTGTGGGTCTGCTTAGCCTATGATCTTGAGTGTCATCCTTGAATGAAATTTTTAAAAGACAAAGCTATTGCAACAAGCTGACTCAGCACAGACTGGGGGATTGGAGTTAGCTGATCTGTTTCAGCTCTCCTCAGACAGAACTGGAGTGCTCTATGCATGGCCCACCCCAGTCTGAAACCTTGTTGTCTGGTATGCTGTCTGCAGTACTTGGGTGAGGAGTCTGAGGGAGCTGGAGGTAGATGCAAAGAAGATACAGCAAGGAAAGGCTGCATAGCAGTGGTGGTTCTTCTGTCTGTTTGTGGACCAGCACAGAAAGTCCTGCCAGAATACCCACATGAAGTAGGGATGATGTTGGAGACTTTTTGATCTTCAGCAATTATGGTGAGGTGATAAACCACTGCTGTAGTAGGAAACACTGGAGTAACTGTTTCATCCTCCTGAACTGTTGTGTAACAGCATTTATAGATGCCTTTCCCCTCTCCTTCCCCAGAACTGGTTACAACCATAATTGACCAGCTTACAATACAGTGTGTTATATTTGAGCATCAGATGAAGTGATCTCTGCAGGAATGCTAGAATCATTAACTAGCAGTGATTAGAAAATACACTAAGGCAGGGAGATGAGGGCATTGATTGCAGATGTGTGCAGTTCACTGACGGATGTAGCACAGTCATTGTCACACTGTTGAGAAGGAAGTTTAGATGCAGTGACTGTAAGACAAATGATGGTTGCTTCCCTATTTATTCTCCTCTCATGACTTTGAAGCTGCTGCTTTGCTCAGGTCTTTCTTGGCCAGCAGCCTATAAATAGCGATTTATCTAGTACGTTTTGCATGACTTGGTTAGTGCACAACTGGAGCAGCAGGAAACTGGCTGTCTGCTATGTAAGTTCCTGCAACTTTCTCCTCATTATTTGCAATGTGGAAGTTAGACTGCTACTGCCAGAAACAGCTGCTAAGTGGAAGCAGACGGAGACTTCAGGAAGAATTGCCTCAGTCCCTAACAGCCTGCTAGGTGCTGTATTAGCACTGCAGTAGGATCCCAGCCTTTCTCATAGATCTGGCTTTAGCTTGCCTCTACATATTTATTTTATGAACAACATTTTAAAAAAAAAAAAAAAAAAAAAAAAAAAAAAAAAAAAAAAAAAAAAAAAGAAAACAGCTCTTTGCATCAGTGCCAAAATGCATGCAGTTAGGAAAGCAGCATCCTTTTTTCAAACTTTTTTTGGAGCTGAGGGTATCCTTTGGTGTATATCACAGTGCACACTGTGTCCTTGCCATGCTCGTGCTGGTGTTTGTGCATAGGCATGCATAATATTGTGTGCAACCAGCCGAGCCTTTTGCAGCTTCTCATTTGCGCTGCATTTCTTAACTGCAGATGCCAAGTGGACTCAGCTGCACATATGCATTTTTATCAGCCAGTCTTTCTTATTTCCCTAAAACCAATATATGCAGAGGATAACAGTTAGAAATCGCTGATTTCCAGCATTGAGATCAACCTACTTCTATTAGGTGCCATTGGCACTAAAGCATTTTCTCCCTCTGTGGTTTTGCACATTGTGGAAATCGGTGCTAATCAATAGAAATTCAGTGTGCATGCAGTTTTAGTCTTCCCAAAAAAAGTACTAGAAAATTAGCTTACAGTTTTAAAAAAGATCAGCTTTTTTTTTATTTTTTATTATTATTTTTTTAACTTTAATTTTTATTATTTTTTATTTATAAATGCCTACTTTCTGAGATAGGCAGCGATCTGTGATGCAGTTAGAACTTCCATTTTCCCAAGTGTTCCTATTGATGGAGCAGTGCTGCCTTCCTCACATGTATTCTCCATGTATTTGCCACGTTCAGAATGTAGGTTTATCATAGTGGCAATGACTGTTCTTGCCACACAGTTCCTGGTGACTGAACATTTCTCTTTGTAGCAGCTCCATAGAGTGATGCTGCATATAAAGCAGACTGCTTTCAGAGTGGTTACCTCAAAATTGTCCTGATCTGCTAGAAGCCAAGGGTCAGCCTGCCTTTGCTCCGTAGGGAAGAGTCAGAGACAGAAGCTGTCTTACACAAACCTGTCCTAGTTTTGGGCAGCATGGCAGCTCCCTGCTTCTGAGCACACAGCAGCCAGTTTGGAAGTGGTCATCTTTCTGGGGAATGCTGGTGGTCAGTATAAAGTGACAGCAATAAACAATTTATATGCCAGCCATTACTGTACCACTAATGGAAAATGACACTGCAAAGTCTAGTTGCTCCTTTTCCACCTTGTCCACATGCCATACCTTCCATACAGGATGTTTTCACATCATTTTGGCCTGTGCTGATGTGTTTTGAAACTCACCTGAAATCAGAACGCAAGCCTCCGTGGTGACAGTGGGAAGCTCAGCAGCTTTGCCTGCGCATCCCAGTCTTACAGTGGCACTGCTGCCAAGCCAGCATGGGACCTGTATTTTATCCACTGCTGCAGATTGAGCTGCTATTTCAGATTAAATGTAGTCAATTCTAATATTGTGATAAGAAATTATATACAACTAAAAAAAATTTTAGGCAATTGCTAATGTATACATATATCACCTTCAGTATGGTTAGCTTTATGAAAAGGGTGGAACAAAAATACTTGATTGCTTCTTAAATGGTCACGTTTTTTCTTTTGAAGTTGATACGGTAATACGTTATCCGCTAAATTAACCCAAGCCTGCTTTATTTAAAACTCCCAAATGGCCTTACTCTAACTTGTTTGATTATTATGCATGGTTAGCTAATGATAGTATTAGCTAACTTGGGTCCACAAAATATTTGCCAAGTATCACACGCTTCTACAGCTCTCTCTTCTCAGGAGAGACTTCCCTCCTCATCCCTGTTATCTCAGGAGTGGTATCAAGTCTCAGTCTGAATGTGTAGTTCCCATAGCCTGGAAATATGTTCACTGCTTGATTCTCCAGCTGCGAAATCCACTCCTGTAAAACAGTTGGAGCATGAGACCAGATCTAGGCCTGAATTCAACCTCCATGATGACAGTGGGAAGCTCAGCAGCTTTGCCTGCGCATTCCACACAGCCAGTGTGGGAAAAGACTCTTTTTCTCCAAGCCCAGTACCGTGTCCAGGATGTGCCCGGAGTCCAAACAACAGCTGCAAACCCTTACTTTATTATCTCCCATTCCAATCTTGGAACTTCTCCAGGTTGAACAATAGCCAGCCATTGGATTGTCTGTGTTCTGGTGAAAAGGAGACAATGGGAGTCAAAATGAGCAAAGTTACTCCGTGTAGATCAAGGACAATTGCTGAAAAAAGAGGACGTTTTCAAGGAATTCCCAGGGAACAGAGAGTTGCAAGGCTGCTTGGCCACGTCCTTTCTTTGGAAATGTTACAGCTGTTGTGTGCCCAGAGCACATGCTCCCCATAGGCCTGTGAGCAGAGACTGCTGGGGCATGGAGCTGTGCCCTATACTCACACTAAGAACAAGCTGGGGCTTCTTTGTCGCATTTGGATTTTTGGAAACTAGTCCCTTTTGAGAGCTGGGAAGGCCCCAAATAAGGAGGGGGTAAAGAGGGGGCTGATTTTAGGATAAAAAAAAGTCACAAAACTGAGGTACTTAGAACACAGCAGGAGGAAGGGTTCACACCGCTCCATCTGCCCAATGGGCCCAGGAGCCATCCCAATAGTCACCTGCAGCCCTAGGCTGTGAGGGAGCGATGGAACTGAGCGGGCTGCGCTAATCCAGACAAACTGCATTCCGGCACTGAGGTGAACAGTGGCTTTTTTTCCTTCTTAGAATCATGGAAGCATTGAGATTGGAAAGACCAATAGGATCGCCTCCAACCCATGTCTGTGACTGCTCTAGACCATGTCCCTCCTCTGTGGGCAGCCTGTTCCAGTGCACACTCTTTCTGAGAAGAAATTGTTCCTAATATCCACTCAGAACCTCCCCTGGCACAACTTGAAGCCATTCCCTCTAGTCCTATTGCTGCTACCTGGGAGCAGAGGCTGACCCCACTTCACCACAACCTCCTTTCAGGCAGTTGTAGAGAACAACGAGGTTTCCCCTGTGCCTCCTCTTCTCCACACTCACCCATCCCAGTTCCCTCAGCCGCTCCCCCTAATCCTGGCTCCAGACCCTTCACAGCTTTGTTACCCTTCCCTGGATGCACTCCACAGCCTCAATGTCTCTCTTGCAGAAAGGGGCCCAAACTGAACACAGCACTCGAGGTGCGGCCTCACCAGTGCCAGTGCACGGAGACCTGCAGCTCCTGCTGGCTGTGCTCTCTGACACAAGCCAGGATGCCGCTGGCCTTTTTGGCCACCTGGGCACACTGCTGGCCCATGTTCCACCACAGTCTGCTCACACCCCAACATGCTTTTGCTCCTTGCAGCTTTCAGCCACTCTGCCCCAAGCCTGTAGTGGAGCATGGGGTTACTGTGACCAAAATGCAGGACCCGGCACTTGGTCTTGTTGAAGTGCATGCAGTTAGTCTCAGCCCGGCAATCCAGGTCCCTGTGCAGGGGCTTCCTCCACGAGAATGCTGTGAGACAGTCAAAGACTTTGCTGAAGCCACAGGGCTGGTGGTTTTGAAGGCTTTGCTGAAGAACAGAAAGATTACAACCTTCCCTCACAGCGCGTGCAAAGTCGCGGTACAAATGCGTTCTGGCACGCAGCAGAACCCCGCTGCCATGTATTTCTGAGCCAGAAAAGCCCCGGGGCCGCGGGAAGGGCTGGGTGCCCGGCTGCACCCGCAGCAGCGGACCGCTGTGTTGCGGGGCGGCAGCGTGCGGGGGGGCCCGGCCCCGGCGCGTTGCTGAGGCAGCAGGAGCCTCCGAGCATCCCTGAGAGCCAGGCAGCAAACTCCTCCTCCCTCCCTCTCATCTCTCTCGCCGCTTCCTTTGCAAAGATGGCAACCGAGGGGCTGCACGAGAACGAGACGTTGGCTTCGCTGAAGAACGAGGCGGAGAGCCTGAAGGGCAAGCTAGAGGAAGAGCGGGCCAAGCTGCACGACGTGGAGCGTGAGCGGGGCCGGGCGGCGGGGCGGCGGGGAGCGCGGCCTGGCCGGGCCGGGCGGCGGCGGGCGGAAGGGTGCGGGCCGCCCCGGGAGGAGAGGCGCGGCCGGGGCCGGGATGCTGCCGGGGGGCGCCGTGACGGGCTGCTCCGTGCGGGGCAGGACGCGCGGGGCGGGCCGGGGGCGGCGGGGGGAGACCCGGGAGCGCCGGGCCCGGGCGCTGCTCGCGGCGGTACTGCGCGCATCTTAGGGATGGAACGAAGATTAAAGGCAGCCCCGGGGAAGTTGGCGGGGAGGTGCTTCAGCGAGGCCGGGATTTCACCAGAGAGCTTGTTAAGGAGCGTCGGTTCCTAAAGAATTGCTGAATATCAGCTGTGGAAGAATTAAAAGGGACTTATTTTTTTATTTTTTGGTCTGCAGTAAATAGAGCGTTTTCTGGTCTAAAGTGGATGGTCATAATTTACACCCCGTCAGTAGGAATCATTAAGGAAAGGGGGATGGCCTAATTACAGAAACATTGCTTTAAATCGTCACATCCATACAGCACCACTGCTGTGTCAGTAGCAGCGGGGCCTCTCTTTGACAGACCCTTCGGCATACACTAAAATCACCTTTGCTCAGGAAAGCATGGTTGGAGTGATGCTGTAAGAGGACATGATGGTGTAGTTGTAGGATATTTTCCTCTTTTCTCATACATGAAATCTGTAACTTGCACTGGAAGGTGCTGCTTGCTTGGCCATGATGTGGTTTCCATGTCCTTACACTCACGTAGGGCAGTGCTTTCTCAATTCTGTCTCAGAGTTTTTTGTGCTTCAGTTATCCCCAAGAGCAATTTCTGCAGAAGTTATAAATCACAGAATAAAGCATCTCTTTCTCTCTCTCTCTCTCTTTTTTTTTTTTTTTTCAATCTAAAATTGTATCTTTTGCATTTTTTCATTTGTGACCTTCCCTCTGTGGTTCCCAAAACAAACAGCTGGCTGAACTGGTACTGCCCTTATTTGTTCAGTGGGTTTGGAACAGCAGCTCTTAGAAATGTGGACAGAAAGAGGAAATACCAAACGTGCATTTGAGCCACAGTGTTACAGTTTTAGGGACTCAATTCTATCACTTAAAATTTGGGGTATAAATAAAGCAGTTTGTCCTGTTCAAGTGAGCCATAACGTTTTAAGGCCAGAAGATATCATTAGGACTTCCAGCACAGAAAAGATCAAAGACCCAGTGATATCTGCATCAAATCCCCACTTCCTGTTAGGCCAAACCATATGCTCTATAAAAATAGCGTGTTTTATCTGGACCTTTGTAAAACCACTCGAGCTAATTACTGGCTGCAGCCGATCTATTTGTCTGAGTGCATAATTTTCAACTCTCCTGAAACAATGTCAGAGAACGCTTCAAAATAATTATCTGAGTCTGAAACCTGTGCTAAGCGGGCACAGCGTTATTATGGCTGTGGCTGGAGATAAGCGTCCTCACAGAACGTAAAAGCCAAACCAGACAATTCCACAGAGTCTCAGTTGTGTTGACATAATGGAAACACTTTGCTATTGTCTGTGAAACGTTTGTTTTTTCAGATACGTTCTGGACACAAGTGTCTTTCCAGCTGCCATAATAACCTCCCGTCCTGTGTGTTCGTGTCTTCTGATTGGATCACTGAGCAGGTTTCAGTGGGTGAAAGTAGGGGGAAAATGTACTTTTTCCTGAGTAAGCCTATAGAATAGTTTCTCAGAAACTTGTTTCTGACCTCTTATTGGGAATAGCAGGGTCAGATGGTCAGGGATGGTGGGCAGTACTTGGCTCCAGGCTGGGGGAGGCTGGGCAAGCGGAGATTTCAGGCAGAGCATTGCTCTGGCACAGCCCACAGGGCTGGTGGTTTTGAAAGACAACTCTTAAAAATCTAAACTACTTGAAATCAGCCTCTGCCTTAGGCAGAAATTTCTCCCCTGACCCTGTGCCAGGGATTGATCTTAAATGAAGGACGCCTGCAGCTGTTCTAGAAAAGTGACAAAGGGTAAAGCAGCAACGTTGCTCTTGAGCAGTCACCTGTCCCACAAGGCGTGGAGCAAGGCTCTGAAAAGCTTAACATTTCATCTGCCAGCTCATTAAAGCATGTGAGCTTCTGCGTTTATTTCTAAAGATTTGAGTCAGGCATTGACCCCTTAGCTAGCAGCAGCTGTGTTATATTATCTTTCATCATGGGCAAACATGACATGGGATAGCACTGGATCCTATTATCATAGAATGGCCTAGGTTGGAAGGGGCATTAAAGCCCATCCAGTTACAACCCTCCTGCTGTGCTGCCACCCACCAAACCAGGCTGCCCAGAGTCCATCCAGCCTGGCCTCCAGCACCTTCAGGGATGGGGCACACACAGCTCTGGGCAGCCTGTGCCCAGGCTTCACCGCCCTCTCAGTGAAGAATTTCTGCCTAATATCTAAATCTAAATTTCCTCTCTTTTTGTTTAAAGTCATTCCCCCTTTTCCTATCACTGTCTTCCCCTGTAAAAAGTCAGTCTCCCTCCTCCTTGTAGGCTCCCTTCAAGTAGAGGAAGGCTGCAATAGGTCTCCCTGGAGCCTTCTCCAAGCCCAACACCCTTCTTCACGGGAGAGGTGTTCTGGCCCTCTGATCACCTTCATTTCCCTGCAGTCAGAGCTGTGTCTTGGCCTTCAGGACTCCCTTGGCCACCAGCAGAGCTGGCATAGCAAGAGGTCTCTGGTAGCTGGTACCTGTATCACACTGAGTCTCACACCCAGAACAAGCATTTTACAGTGAAAACTTCTGAGATTTGATGCTTATCCCCTTCTTTGTATGATTTGTTCCTTCAAGATACAGCAGTGATCTTCAGTTCTGCTGAGCACCTCAGGGTATGCATTAGGCTGGGGATGCTCTTTCAAGCCACAGTCAGACTGAGGGTTTCCCTCAGTCAGTGAGAGGGAGGAAAGGGGTGAGTAATTGATTTTCCAGTTATACTTGGAAACGATAGCGTGCAAGTGCTTCAGCTGCTACAGCCCGGGAATTCAATTTGTGAGTGAGTTCATCCATATCTTTATTTGGTGGATATATTCATACACCTCCCACCTTGGTTTTATCATCTGCTAGTTCTGAGGCAGATTTTGTTGTCCTGCATATAGGCTCGTGTTTCTTGGATTAATTCCTCTAAGTGACGTTACTCACAAATGCGAAGGTTTTCTGTGGCAGAACTTCAATGCAAGGTTCCCTAATCATCTGCTGTTTGCAGTTCATCAGGTGGCAGAGCGTGTGGAGGCACTGGGCCAGTTTGTGATGAAGACCAGAAGGACCCTGAAGGGCCACGGAAATAAAGTTCTCTGTATGGACTGGTGCAAAGACAAAAGAAGAATTGTGAGCTCTTCCCAGGTATGCCACTGGATGGGTGTTTTTCAAAGACAGTGTTGGACACTATACAGATCTTCTAGCTGTCCTATGTGCTGCTCTTTTCAAGTGATACCTTTGCACAATGTTTTCACTGTGCCCTTAATGCTGTACATTGCAGCATATTTGTTCAGAGAGCACAAATCTGAGCATAACTACACACTAATATCCGAAATGTTTCTTCTGCAGTCATATGGAGTTTTTCCCTGTATTCTCTAGTGCAAAAGAAAATAGATAGAATTCATCTGAGGCGAATGCATACTTTTATTGCCTTGGTCTTTACAGACTTAATGTTTGGTAATGATTTCAATTGATGTGTTAACATAAAACAATCAGGAAAAGGGAAGGAAGTAATATTAATGCTTCCAGAGACTTCTGTGTGCAAACATTTTTTCCACAATCTGTATGATTGGTGTGCCCTTAAAAGCCTCAAACAATCTGCCAAAGTTACTGCATTTACTCGGGCATTTTGAGACTGTCCTACCACCTGCTCAAGCCCAGTCTCATGAGCTGTAGGAGGTAATGAGATAATTACTTTCTAGATCCCCTGGTTCATTGTGTACCCCGTATGGCAGTAAGTGAGCTCACTGCATCACACAGCTGTTCACTGACCTGTATGAAATCTGTCAGGGGTCTCACCAGAGGGATAAAAATAGGCAATCTACATTGCAAGCCACCTTCAGTTACTGTGAGATTTTTTTTACCATTCATGGTGATTCCAGCAAAGAGAATCAAAGTTTAAATAATTAATGTGATGGCTTTTTTTACTGGTTAAAATGCCACTGTGTAAATGAAAAAGCGAAACAGTGAAGTTGTAATGCATTTTGTCTCCATTTCTAAGAACTGAAATGAATCCAGATACAGCAACAATTCCTGTTCACCAATAAACATTTCAGTTTCATGAAGTGGGGAGGATAACCAATGTGATGCACTTAAGGCAAAGTAACTGGCATGATTGTTGCTGGCATACACAAAGCGGTTAAGTTACTCTCAGTGGAGTGTTGTTACGATTGCTATTCAGCTGATTGTGGCAGTGGATAATTGAAGTAAGTGTAGCAAGAAATAAAGAGGAAAATAGAAAAAGACAGGAAAGAAAGATGAATAAACACTGCGGTGTCCATAAATGATTCTGTGCGTGTTGCCAGCTGGGAAAATGACTTGTAATACAGGTCACCTCTTGTATTTGTAAGGCCTTGCACTGAGCCACCAATAGGTTTTACATGGGAGAAGTGTCTGTTTTTGCAGATGGTGATTGCAGGCTGGGGCAAACACATTGTGGCTGAAAGGAGGCAAGTGAGTGCTTGGTAGCAATGGCTTCTTGAGGTGGTTCCATTCCAGCTGTGCTCTGCAGACAAAAGGAGTTCTCATAAACATGCTTGAGATCCCTTTTAAAAAGAGATCAGTCTTTAATCCAACACCAGTAATCCCAAAGAAATAGAATTTTCTTTTTGTTAAATAAATAACTAGCACTAGTGAGAAGCATTTCCTTGGTGCTTCACTGCAATCACTGTAATGTTGTTAAGATGGAGACACAAATGTCTTGAAGTAACAGACTGGGGGATAGAAATGAGCAACAGAATTTCCCCCAAATTTGGGAAGTAAGCTGACAGTTGTACCTCTCTCTGTTTGTGTGTTTTCATTTAGGATGGGAAGGTGATTGTGTGGGATTCATTCACTACTAACAAGGTAGGTGAAAGTCAGCAAAGGTCCAATTTCTGTGCATAGGGCAAACAACAGTGGGACACAGTGGAGTTCTGAAGGGCAAACAGGTGGCACAGGTGACAGCAGGATGATGGAACAGCCTGCAAGCCTCCACCAGCACCTCAGAGCAAAGAGCCTACACACACCATCTCCCTTCACCTGTCTCTGAGGAAAATCCCCATCAGGGCATTGTTATTTGTCATGGTCTGCAGCATGTACCAATCCAGTCCTGTCACTGATGGGATGCCCCTGGGCTGGAGGAAAAGCCAGGCTAGTTAAATGGAAGTCTTCCCTGAGTAGCTGCTATGCAAGGTGCCATGTGTGATCACCAGGGATTCTTAGCCATGGTGTTCACTGTGATATGATGATACTGGTTCTCCAAGCCCTGTCAGGGCTCTCCGTTCTTCAGACAGCTGTGAAAATACAGCTTGTTTCTAACTCACCGACGTATGTACCACAGTGAAATGCACAGTGGTGCATTTACAGCACCAAATGGCCTCAACAAACATACTCTGTGTTCAGTCTGGGGCTTGTGAATAAGGTGGGAATAGTCAGGTAGCTATCCTCCTGCTGCTTTGCTGGGTTAGGGAAATAGGGATGTCTAAGTTTTAAAGAGATTCTGTGTTTCAGGAACACGCCGTGACGATGCCGTGTACCTGGGTGATGGCATGTGCATATGCCCCGTCTGGATGTGCCATTGCTTGTGGGTAAGTTTCCAGTTTCCCCAGCTACTTATGCAGAGAGGCTTGATTTGCAGGAATCTCCTGGTGCCTTCACAAGATGCCGACAGAAGCTTGCGTGCCTTGATTGTGGATGGGAGGATTATATTCAGTGCCTCTGTTTCTAGTCCCATAACGGCTCATCCATTTTGTCTCCACTGACTTCAGTGCAATAACATCTGTTGTATAAGCATGGTAAATAATCCTCTTTCAGCATTTATATCATGGGTTAGGAATTCTGCATGCATGCAAGTTCTCTGTTCCAATTTGTGTGCATTGGATATATCTTCTAAGGGAGAGTGGTTTTAACCCTATTCTTTCTTTGCTCTCTTTCTTCTACGAGGTAGAGAGAAAAGTTGGATGATAAGGATTATCAGCACATGAATAGATCTTGCCAAGATGGAGTGGGGGGAAGTGACCTTGTCCCTGATAATTGTCTTCAACTTTTCTGAGGGCTCAGGTTTGGAAAAATTGAGTTTCTGCAGGAGAGAAAAAAAAGAGAGAAGTTGGCAAGAGATCTTTTCAAAAGGGACTGGGTGGATCAGACAGACAAAGTAAGCTCGGGGCAAGAGAAGGAAACAAAGAGAGACTTTACTGTGCAGCTTGCAAATATAGAAAAAAGATTCCATAAGTGTCTGTGGAGATGAAGTGCAGAAATTGCATGACTTTTACTATAACTTGAAGAATGACAAGGAACTCTTGTAAGAGAGACAGGGGAGACACAGTTGCATCGCACCACCTAGTTCTGTGTTTCTGCTGTGGCACTGGTTAAGTGCTGTGCAGTTAATAAAAGGCACAAAGCAAGCACCTGCTGGATTCCTGGTGATCCAGAACCAAGGCATGGCTGAGCTACCCCAGCTTTAGAAAGGTATCAAGGTGGGCACAGCTGGCCAGGGAGACACAGCTTGACTGGTGTGACTGGCCAGGAGGGGCACACCAGCTGCAGGGGTAGGTGTTCTGGTGGTATTTTTCCAGATTTTCCAAAAGACCTTTTCTTCACATCCACTATTTGCTATACTGTCTCTTCCACAGGAGTTATATCAAATTTATTAATGTACATAAATAATGATGTTTTAAAGGCTAATACAGTGACAGATGACAGAAAAATGGCACTCTGACTGAATAGAAAAAATTAACCCTGAAGTGACTGTGTCACCTTATAGCTCTTACTTTTGTAAGGTTTAGTTCAGTGCCATTTATAAACTTGATGAGGGTAAAAAATAGTGAGCCTCAGCTGTTGATGTGCTGTAACGCAGCCAGGCTGGTGAGGCAGCTGGGCTTCTCCGCACGTGAGGTCCAGGCCAGCACAATACAGGGAAGTTGGCGCTTAGGAGGATTTGGTAGCACAGCACTGACAGGTGGTTTCCTTCGTATCACCACTTGCCTTTTGTTGTTGCAGTTTTAACCAGTTCTCTCTGTTATTTGCTATTATTACTCTCTCCAGTGGCCTGGACAACAAGTGTTCTGTGTACCCTCTGACATTTGACAAAAATGAAAATATGGCTGCAAAGAAGAAATCGGTTGCAATGCACACAAACTACTTGTCAGCCTGCAGCTTCACTAACTCTGACATGCAGGTAAATGCATCCCCTGCCCACTGCCCACTGTCCAGCAAAGCCTAACATGAGCCACACTTGTATGCAATGCAGTAACCTTCCCTGCACAAGAGGCATTCAGCAGCCAGAGCCATATCCTGCCCCATGCAGGGCTGCTGGGACACTCGGGGGCAATGAACGTGCTGCAAAAGCTTTTGTAACAGCTGGTAACAGCCAGTGGCCAGGCTGTTGTGTCTGTGTCCTGCAAAAGCCTGTGTCTTCGGCAGAGAATGTTTGCTGGTACCCTCTGTGTTCTTTGCTCACTGGCTCTGTGCTGCCTTATGCTTTTAGGAGCTTGAACTAATGTAAATAGTTGAAAAAAATCCAACACCAGTTCAAGTAGAACTAGGCTGGGTGTTTGCTTTGCCAGCTGGTGTAGTGTGCATTGTTGCCTGCTTTGTTGTGGATGTCCAGACAACTTTGCTTTAATTCTTAGTATTTTTGAGCTCAAGGATGAGTACACAGAGATTCATCCTTGCCATGGTGTGTTCTCTTGAGGGAAGGCAGTGATGTTTTCCCTGTCTCACAGATGGAAGGCTGAGCACAAAGAGCAGTGAGTGCTCAGGGTCACTGTGGGACTCTATGTCAAAGCTAGGGACAAAACACAGATCATCTGGAACCAGACTGGTCTCCTCCTGTAGTGAATATCACACTCCTTTCTCCAGAAACAAAGGACTATGAAAGGAGCCAGGGTAATCTCCCTGCCCACTCTGGTTTTCAAATTTGTATTGAAATTCTATTCAGTGCACTCAGGAAGAAAAGAAAAAAAATAAAAGAAAGAAAAGAAAGCAGAAGGGAGCATTTAAATCATGCTCTGTGTCAGCAGAACTGCTGGAAAGAGAATACCTTGTTCCCCTCTTGCAGATATTTAGAGCTCTTCTGAAGGAAATACCAGCTCTGATTGCTTCTATTTCAAGACATGAGATGCCCAAAAGTATGTTGTTATTTGCCAGTCTGCCATTCTGTAATGACTCTGAGGTGCTAATTCAGGCTGATTGTCATGGAAACAAGTGGTGGAGGTACCAGGCTCGGGCTTGCTCAGCCCTGACCTCACCGTACAGGAGCCCTGCATAATTGGAAGGGAGTCTAAATGACCTGGAATGGCTGTGATGAGATACAAAACCAGTCATCTTTTTTGTTTTCTTGTCCATACCTATGTGTGTCAAGATTTAAATCCCATGAAAGGAAAACATTTATGTATTTTTCATAATAAAAATGGAAGGAAAAATTAAAAAAATAGGGTTTTTTTTTCCTCCTTATTAAATACAGCAAACTGTGCTGATATGCTACACCACAGTGGATTAAGATATTTTATATTCAATGATTCTGAGATTTTTCTGAAGAAATTTTCTTGTGATTGATAGGCATGTGCTTTTAAGTGACTGTTTACAGCACTGTATGTTACTATTTAAACAAATACAAGCAAATGGCTTGGCTAAGCTTCTGTTAGAACACTGTTATATAGGGCATCCCAGAGAACCCCACATTGTTTCTCTTTTCTCCCTTTAGGTAATGGCCTAAGAATTAAAATCATGCAGTAATTCCAAGGCTGCAGTGTGCAACAGGACACTGCAGCTCTACTTTCCTGGCAGTGCCACTGGAGGACTTGCCCTGTCACCTGTCCTGGAGCAGCCCTGGGAAAGAGCACAACTCCCCTAGTGCAGAGCTCCATAGCAGCCAGCACCCACCGCCAGAGCTGCGAGTGCTGCTATTCTGCCTCAGCTGCTCTCTGAACCTACACTCAGTTTTCAGAATGAATGTTAGGAAAGGATCTTAGAAACTGGTGTGTCCGTGGCATCTGGTGAGAGGTGGTTCATCATTGATGAACGCCAATCTCAGGCTGCACAGGTGCTGAAGGAGGAGGTGCCATCGTTGTTCTTCATCATGTTGCCATCCCAGGCTAAGAGGAGCACTGAGCTGCCAGCTGGGCAACCACAAAACAGCCCAGGCCCCACAGATCAGTCCTGCCTGAGTGAGCTTCCCCAGCACAGAGCGCCTGGGAGCCTCACTTCCTAAATTAGGTATCTGCAGCTCTGCAGTGCGATAATGTTCCTCACGTGACGATGCTGTGTGTGTATTAATAGCAAGAGTTGGTTGGGTTTCGAGTGTTGTTCGTGGAGCAGGCAGCCATAGCACCAGTGTGACAGAGCTAAGGAGCAGGATATGACTGTGGGGAAGGCAGAGTGGCCCTTCTTGCTGCTCCCACCCCAGCGCCTGCGCTCATGGTGAGCCCCGGCGTGGCCCACTGTCCCCTGCCATGTGCAGCACTGCTTCTTGGGTGCCAGAAGGGACCCATAGTGATCATCAACTTCAACTCCGGCATTAGCTGGAGCACTGGACTGCCAACAAACCTCTACCTTATGTCTTTAGCTATTCCTATTTCCATCAGATCTTTCTTTCTTACATGTTATTACAAAAGCAAATGCTCAGATCTGGAATTTCTCACTCCTCACTCAGTACCTTCACTCTCCATCCGAGTGCAAACCATGCTCAAAATAGAGAATTCTATTAACCTAAGCTCAGAAACAGGTCAGAAAGACAATTCAGGACTTTCTTCTACTATTAACACCCCAGAATATCATTGTGACTATGCAGGAGGGTTTGGAATGGGCTGTTCTGCAGCTTTGCAGACATTTGTTTTTAGGAGGAGTTTTTGGAGCACCCGTCAAACATGATCAGTGTTTAACTTTTATGCAACTCTGCAAATGGTTTCATGATCGTATGATCATTTTCTTGTTAAGGACTATTTTCTTTTTAATCTCTAATGGGATCCTTGAGTTTCCCCACTGAACATGATAATAATCTTTGCAGAAGATTTCATAAGGTCACAGAACTATAGAACATGCAGAGTTGTTCTGTGGTCATCCTAGTCTGTCCCATGTCTGTGCACAGAGATCTTTAAAATCTGTGACTGCATAACAGTTTTGGGTGCCAAGGGGAAATTCTAAACAACTGAACATCATCAGGCTTTAGCTGCAATCACAAGTGCTGATCACATGCTTGTAGCAGATGAGGGAAGCTGTGAGCTCTGTTTGGTCAAGATCTGTTCAAGCTTTTTCACACATAAATGGTTTTGGACAAGTGAGAGGTGATGGACTTGTCAAACAACTGTCTAGACAGGCTTGCTTCCCTTTCAGAATATCTATGTCTTAAGCCCAATTCATTGGTTTGCATCTGGTAATTTCAAGCAGAAAAAAAACTTGAGGAGTTAAGCGGGTAAACCACAACAGGCATACTTAACACCAACAGTTCTTTAAGCAGCTTGAATTCCAGCAGCCTAAAGTAGAGTTAAATACAGGGGCAGATAAAAATACCAGTCTGATTCTACCGTCCCTTTGGAGGATTTGGAAATATCAGGAGATCTCTGATGGCATCTGTTCTCCAAAACCCACTGCACAAAACTGACCATTACTGAAACACTATGTAGCTGTGTCAGTTCTCCTTTTCTATCCACTCTCACTTTTTACCTTAAAAGTTAAAAACACAAACTCAGCTTAGAATAGGATTGTTTTTATGGCTTTGATTTATTGTATAATATTTCTTGAAGTTAAAGCTGTCCTTGGCATACAGATAGGATGCCAGTAGATTCTTTGAAAGCTTGATTATCTCTCGATTTTTGTGCCGTGACTTTCCTTGCCATGTTCCATAGATCCTGACAGCAAGTGGAGATGGGACCTGTGCTCTGTGGGATGTTGAGAGCGGGCAGCTTCTGCAAAGCTTCCATGGGCATGGAGCTGATGTCCTGTGCCTGGATCTGGCTCCTTCAGAAACTGGAAATACATTTGTCTCCGGGGTAAGAAGGAGCTTCCTATCATCATATCAAGTTAAGGAAGGTGGGAGGGAAAAGACAGCAAAACAGGAGGCTTGTGATCTTATTGAAGAAGCGTTGGAGTATGCGGTGGGAGCACCACTGCAATCCTCTCATTGCAAGCAGATGTCTCAATCTGGAGTAAATTAAACTTCTGACTGTGGGGTCAAACCCACCCTCTCAGTGTGACCACGGTTATGCTTACTTAGCAGATTCCATCCCACACCAAAGCAACTCAGCCCGAGATCAAAACAACACCTCTCCCAGGAAGGAACAGGCTCAGAGCTGGAGCTGCAGGCTCATTCTGCAGACAGAGGTGTGAGTCCACCACAGCAGACACCCTTCTGCTTTTGGCTCTGTTGTGCCCAGCTCTCTGGAGCCGGGCAGGGTGTGCCAGCGCGTGCTCGGGGCACCAGTGCAGGGCTGTAAATAATGCACATGCCGCTGTGTTGCTCAACCACTCCCCAGCAGCCAAGGAGTAGCTTGGGCGCTGGCTGGACCCTTGCACAAGTTGGTGCAGAGAGATAAGGTGTGGCCACATCTTCAGCTGTTGCTGAGCCCCCTATGCTTTCCAGTGGTACAAGAAGCATTCAAAGACCTTTCGTCAGCCACATGCTGTCCGCTGCTCCCCATGCCCTGAGGAGCACACAAACCTCGCTGGGGCCACAAGACTGGTTCTGGGGAAGTATCAGGGCACCTTCCCAATGGTGTCCTGCTGCTGAAGGAGCACTGCCCAGGCAGCTGAGCCATGGCTACACAGTAAGGCACAACAAGGCATAGAGGTGAATGTGGTGGGTCTTAGCTCCTTTTTGAGGGAGTGCTGGTCCTTCCCATCTCAGAAGCCAAGCGTGCAGGTAGGAGCTATTAGGAGCTGGGAGATGAGCCCTTGCTACCAGTGACTGCTTATGGTACTGGTGATGGCACAATATGTCTTGTGCTTGCTGGTGGAAATGGCCCTTGTGCTGGAGGGTACTGTCTGTCAATCAGAGGATTCCACTTGTGCACAGAATCGCAGTCCTGTCCCTGCACGATAAATCTGGACCTCTTCAGTTACAGCTCTTTTTATCAAATTTGGCGGGCCCACCAGGAGCAAAGCCTAGCACGTTGGCTTGGTTTGCCTGCTGTTAGCACAGCTGCTCTGAAGCGTGACTGAAAGCTAATTCCATCCGAGTGCGTTTACTCCTCCCGGGCTTTCCTGCCACTGAGCTCACTTCCCAGAAAGGACAGATTCATTCTCCCTGGGAACAGCTCGGCTTATTATAGGGCAAAGAATCGCAAGCAGCTATGGTACTGCTAAGAGAATATGTCATACTTTGTCAGTATAGCAGCTTGGGCATGTCTGTGCTCACAGAGACTCACTTAACTCATGAAAAGCAAAACACCACTTTAGTGAAGGTCTGTCTTACACTGAGCTGATGCTGGCATAGCCAAAGTGGTACAACGTGAATGTACAGTGATACAGAGAGACTCCCTGTACACCAGGGCTCTGCAATACAGCAATCCTGAGCTGGAATAAGCAATGCAAATGCAACAGCATGTAGAATGGGAGCTGTTCTATATAATCTTTAAAAATCACAGCATGACTTATAGAGCTGGGTGAGCTCAGGGTTGAGCCCCAGGCTGTTGTGCCCTTGGAGCATTGCTCCTCGGGGCGAGGTGGGTAGCACTTGTGGAACCGTCTCTCCACAGATGCTTGCTGGTTTCT
This sequence comes from Centrocercus urophasianus, assembly GCF_019232065.1. Taxonomy (NCBI): domain Eukaryota; kingdom Metazoa; phylum Chordata; class Aves; order Galliformes; family Phasianidae; genus Centrocercus; species Centrocercus urophasianus. Next base: position 11,029,831 of record NW_024884789.1, on the reverse strand, counting down.
CCTTCAAACCTTAGCAGTCAAAGCAGCGGCTTGTCAGTTTGGTCTTGGCCCCAAACTCCCAGGGAGGTCAGTAAGAATGGTGCACATGGGAGCAATGCAAAGGGCTAGGCTAGGGCTGTGGCAGAGCTTCTGAGGGAAATGTGCTGAATCCAAAATGTTCTCAATGCAGTGTGGTTTCGCCTACACAGAAACTGCAAGTTGGTATGAAGGAACATTTTAATAATGAATAACTTAAATAATGACATCATTGGTAAAAAGCTGGGATTTCATTTTACAGGAGAGTTTAAAAAAATAAAGAGACGCTTGAACTGTGAAGAGAGTTAATTTAACCAGCAATTACATTTGCTTAAAAATAAATAATGTGTGGCACAGTCTGCTGAGCAGCATGCTCCAGCACAGCAGGAGCAGCAGCTGCCTGGGCTGCTCTGTGCTTCCCATACAGCATGGAGGCAACAGGGACCCTTTTGGAGAGGCTGAGTCACCCCCAGAGCTGAGCCTACCTTATGCCTTTCCCCAGCTGGGTTGTGTTTATTAAAACCTCCCATCACTCTTAAAAGAAAAGTCTATGCTCTTTTTCTTGCTGCTGCTATTGTGACAGCAGTGAAACACTGCAGCTGAGAGCAGGACCAACTACATGCTCCTGCAGGTATGAGAGGGTCCATTACTGAGGACATCACTGGTGCCAAGCACCTCTTAGGAAGCACTCAGTCCTTTCAAAGTACAGCTTGGGTGGCTTAGAGCTTGATGATGAGCTGAAATGCTGTCATGCTTCTTTTCTCATCCAGCCTTGCCACTGAGCACGTACATGCTACAGGTCATGGCAGGAGTTAACTGGTTTGGCAAGAGACATTTTCAGTTTCAGTGTATGAAAAGCATTTATCATAAAACTTTTAATGCTGGGTATTAATATTTATGTAGAGCATGTGAAGCAGTAAGGGAATGAGTCAGTCATACAGCTCTGCACCACAGGGAGACTGCAGGTGCAGTGGCAGCATGAGCAGAGCAGGGCACTGAGTGCTGGTCAGTGTGAACACACCCTGCCCTGTACACAAGGGCCCCTCTCCCTCTGACCTCGCTGTGCCCCACAACAGCACTGCCCCCATGCTGCTCTGCAGCACCCGCTGAGGTGCCAGCCCTCGTGGCACACTGCCCTCCTCACTGCAGATGCATCAGGTTCTGGGGTACCAGTGTGACAGGTTCTGGGGCTGCTTTGCTGGTTAATTCCCCTTGGAGTTGTGACGTTCAGAGCCCTGTGAGTGTAGCTGGTTTTGAACACATGTATTGGATACACGAGGGGTGCATGTCACTATCTGTACAACTGTAGTGAGTTTCTTTTGTCTTGATAGGGATGTGACAAGAAAGCCATGGTGTGGGACATGCGGTCTGGTCAGTGCATCCAGTCATTCGAAACCCACGATTCAGACATCAACAGCGTCAGGTCAGTGTGTTTGTGGGAGAGGACACACTTGGGATGCTGAGCCATGCATTGCTTCTGTTTTTGAAGCCTGATCTCATCCAAATAACGTAATGTGTTCTGCCTCTTTTTTTCACTCATGCACAGATACTACCCAAGTGGAGATGCTTTTGCCTCTGGTTCAGATGATGCCACGGTACGTTGATTCAGCAGCATAATTCAGAGTTCTGTTGCCTCTCAGGTCAGATTGTTCTAAAAGTCTAACCACAGAAATCTGCCAGTGGCTACGCTGGGCCTGCAACACCAAAGTTAGGGAAGCAATAAGACTATAATATAAAAATATTAAATACTGTGTATATAAAAATGTCTAGTAATGCTTTGTAGGTCACCATTGCAAAGTTTTCTACATGAGGTACTGCCCAAATCTTAATTTCAGATTTTCTGTGTTTTGAAGTTTCATGATCAAAATTAGCTGTCTTACTAGAAGAGATTTGGCTTCATATAGTTAGCCACAATCAATGTAGAAAGAACCAGATAAATCCTGCAGCCGATCAGAGGCAGCAGCACAATGCAAGGGAACACATGTGCATGTCACAGCAAGCAGAGGGGCTGTGGGGTTGGCATGGAGCTGTGCACATGCAGCCAGTTGGCCTCAGCAGCTCTGTGCATCCTGAGGGCAGTGAGCAGGCTGGCCCCCATGTCCATCTCCTCCCTGCCAACCTGACTCACTGTAATGAGTCACTGCATCCAGGGCATCCTAGTGATACAATAGCCCTTCTTGGATCTTATCTGTCTATGAGTAAGCTGGTAGGAGGACACGGTATGTATTGACTGGTAATGTTAGACACGTAAATGCAACTGGAGAGCAGACCTTCAGGAGGCACCCGACACCCTTCTGCTTTGTCAAACATCACACTGAGTGCAGGAGGGTGAAGAACCTTTCTGAGATACATTGGCCTAGAAGCATGTTTTGAGTCTGCTCCAAAACTGGCTCACCTCAACAGAACCATTCCTGTTTTCTTTTCTGGATGTGTGCACTGCTTTTTAGGTTTTAGAAGCTTCTATTGTAAATTAATACCTCCAGCTGTACGGGGAGCCCAGTGCATCTCTGCACATTTGGTTGTGGTACTGTGAACATTTAAGATGCTGAGAGAGTGAGAAGAAATTGTCCATTGTTAAATTCCAATTAGAGTGCTTTCTTTTGATTCCCAGTACCACAAGCTTGGCTCCTGTTTGTACTAATTATTTTGACCTGATGGGAGAATGGGAAATGCCGTCTTTGTCCTTTTGACAGAAGTTTTGGCAGTTTCCACCCATGTCATTTTTAAGCCAAGGGGTTGGTGTTTTCCTGTTACAGACTGATGTGCTGATGGGTATCTCTGACCTGATTGCATACTTAGGGATTTTGAGGAACACGTAGCTCTGACTGCGTGGAGGAAACCATAAAAGTGAGCTCACACAGTAGTGCTCTCACCTGAGGTGACCCTTACTGCCTATCAGGACAGTCTGTCAGAATTATTCATTCACGGAAACATGGCCATTTCATACCTTGCAGCTTCGCACAGCCCTGCCAATGGCACAGCCCCTCCTTTATATGCAGGCTGCTCATCAGCTGTTCTTCACAAGTTAAGTCGTAATATTAAGAAATCCAGCTGGTCAGGGCTTGCTTAAGCTTAACATATTAAGGAAGGTTTTCAGTTCAAATGTTTGAAAAGTGCTTTGTGATTTCAGGGCTAACAGATTGCCATTGTGAATGGCAATGAAATCTGGTCTGTCTATGCATTCTTTCCATGTTAAGCAAGCCAAAGTGTGCTGGGAGATGATAAGGGTTTTAGAGTGAGTGGGGATTTTCCATAAGAAATGAAAACCAAGGATCTGTATGAAAAATGTATTATCTCACCTAAATTATTTTCACGTAGGTTCTTCAAGCAGACAGACCTCATGTTCAGCCAGAGGCTGCTTGCTGTCCTGTCTCATGGTGCAGAACAGCATTGAGGCAGCCTCCATGCCAAGGGACCGGCCTTAGCACCATACCATGTGGGCAGTATTAACAGAGCTGACTGGAGGTTTAATTCTGTGTCTCTGAAGCTCCTGCTATGGCTGAAATGTTCATCTTAGAGAGTGTGCCAACAGCCAGTAAGTAGGCAGCAGGATACCCTAACACAGAAAACCACAGAGGGGAAGCAAGAGAGTAGGCTGGGAGTGGGAGAAATTCCAGGAAGCATCCATGGCCCAAAACAAAACTGCTCTCTTTATATCAAGGCAGGAAGGAGATGTACAAGCAAGCCCTGCACTCAGTTTATACAAAGCTGCCTGGTTTTGTTCAGATACTCATTAGCTTCTAGAGGAGTCCCAGTTGTAGTGGGCAGAAATAACAGAAGAAGCCAAGCAGCCATTTTCTGTGATACCTGCTAGGCTGCAGGCCTTCCCACTCACATTTTTTCAATGAAAAGTGGTGGCCATTGACTCCAGTCTCCACTGTGACACATATGTTGTTTTTGTTTTAATATCAGTGCCGTTTGTACGACCTTCGTGCAGACAGAGAAGTAGCAATTTATTCCAAGGAGAGCATCATTTTTGGAGCATCCAGTGTGGATTTCTCTCTCAGTGGTGAGAACTGAACTCAGGAGGTGGTGGTATTGGTGTTGGGATGGTGGCAGAATGTCAAATTTTGTCAGTTTAACTTGACAAAGCATTTGAAAACCAATACTAAATACCAAAATCTTTCTCTGTAAATTAAAACTACTCGTTATGTCACCCAGCTGACTTTGTAGCAGTGAAAAGTATTTTCCTGGTCATGCTGAAAGCAGAAAATATTTTGCCATTAACTACAGCTGGGCTAGAATTTCACAATCATTATTAAAAATGCTTCAAAGGAAACATGAAATGTAACTTGACTATAACGCACGCTTACATAAATAGTTTATCAAAGGATAATAAATGATTAATAGAAACTCAAAGTATGTTAAAAGAGTACGAAGGCAGAGCCATTACTGTCTTTCACTGCAGATCCAGAGATGTGTGCTTGAGTCTTCTCTGCCTCCTCCCAGCCCTGCTCCAGGGGCTCCTGCAGGGCTGAGCATGGGGCGAGCTGCCCTCCACCCAGCACACTGACAGGTGTAGATGGATCTGTGCAGGTCACGGGCACCACAGCTGGTCCCACTGGGGACAAAGAATCACCAATTTGTCCACTGATTGTTCAACCATTTGTATTCAACTCCTCATGCGAAGTCTGAGCAAAGAAATGTTGGCCTTCGTTGAACGATGAAGTGCTCTCTGGTCAGCTGTCATCTGGGCTGATACCCATCTCTAATGACTAAGCAGATTCTATATAATTGATCTCAATTTTAACTATATTTTCAACTAATTAATTTTCTAATTATTTTAGTATTTAATAGGGATAACAGTGCGGCAGTGTGTGTGGGTCAGCATGGGAAGGCTGGGCTGCTGCTTGTTTCCCCTTGCTGCAGTAACAATTTGTTGCCCACTAAAGAATTTGTTTTTTGAAATTCAATTCTGTTTGTAGGTCGTCTGCTGTTTGCAGGTTATAATGATTACACCATAAATGTCTGGGATGTGCTGAAGGGATCCCGTGTATCTATTCTGTTTGGACATGAGAACCGTGTCAGCACCCTGCGGGTCTCTCCTGATGGGACCGCGTTCTGCTCAGGGTCCTGGGACCACACTCTGCGAGTAAGCATGGGGGCACCTGGCTGGTTTGTCTTAAAGGGGCGAGGGCAGGGGTTAGGACAGGAAAACTGACTCTCCAGGTTCCTTTCACTGTCTAAAGGAGGCTGTAAGAAAGAAGGGGACAGACTCTTTAGCATGATCTGTTGCGATAGGAGTAGGGAAAATGTTTTCAACCTAAAAGACAGGAGATATAGATTGGATACAAGGAAAAAATTTTTACAGTAAGGGCAGTGAGTGATGCACCGGCACAGGTTGCCCACAGAGGGGTGGGTGTCTCACTCCTGGAGACACCCAAGATGAGTCTGGAGTATTTGAATTAATTTAGTATTTAGTATTTAGTATTTAGTATTTAGTCAGTGTCATGATTGTTCAACTCTCTTTCTGCAGATCTGGGCTTAACATGAGATCCTGCATGCAGAATCCAATGAAGACTGATGACCTGGACTGCAAAAACAGCTAAAGAAGGCTCCCTGAAAATCAGATATTCATTACTCTACAAAGGGGTGACACTGAACCCACAGATCAACACAGCTAGTAGAACATAATCTGCTTGAACACATAGCAAACATAAACTTGTGGTAAAAGTTAATGATTTTGATTCTGTTTTGAAAGTATTTTATTAGAACTAGATTAGTTAATTATAAGTGGACTTTTCTCTGAAGTCGTCTGTATCATAGAAATGAGTATTTCAGTGCACATTATGTATTTATTTGCATGATTTGAGTTCCTTTTTAGAGCAAAAAAAAGATTCCTGATTTTATCAGGTTGTAGCATCAGGTTTTGGAAACATTCCATAGTGGTGCATTGAATTTTGGTGTTGAAAAGCGGGAAGAAAAGCAACTTTGATGCTTTGTGATGTCATTGTGGCTGACTGAACCATGATAGTAAGCAGAGGCCCCGTTGGGAAGGTACCGGTTGTTGTCACAAAAATGTATTTTTTGTACAGAAGAGAATCCTTTAAATCCCTGCTTTTTCCTACTGTCTTTTTAGATTGAAATAAGTATTTCGTCTCTGTTACCTGAAGATAAAGAATCTAAATATATACAAAATGATAAATGCAAAGATGAGGAATATAAACATGATTTACATAATCATGAGGTAGTATTTAACCAGTAGTTTCTTAGAAATCTTTAATTGTATCACTTGGTGAGTGAATTTTCTTTACTTAAAGGATACTACATGCTAAGCACTGAGGGATACTAAACGCTAAGCTCTAGCACAATTACACTGATGGTCAGGTCTTTTCCAACTCAGTCACAGTTATTCTATGATCATGATTCTTGCATTTTGAGCAGTTCACACCACTGGGCAAGGTAATGTAGCCTTAAATGTGCGTTAAGGCAGCATGCTCCCATTTTGAGGTCCTTGGGTAACATCAGAGCAGCACAAGTTCATGCCAATATGGGCCAAATTTAGAAGGCAAACTGCACAGCCCCTGCTTGAACAGCTCTCCTATTGGAGTGAGGCAATACAGTTGTAGCTGGGTATGAGAATGGATGGCAGCGAGCTGCTGGGGCCTGCTGTGAGCCAAATCCTGCCTGTGCAAGCCACTGGACCAAGGAGCAGCTGGGCTTCAAAGAAGCTGGCCACATTGCTTGCAGTATCCGGCTCTGTGGGTGTACAGAGATGTGGTACTAACTGGTGGGACTACCCCCACATGCAGCTGATGCTGTACAATTAAGATTTATTCAGATAAAGCTGAGATATAGTTGAGCATAGAACTATTTGTGTCTGTAAATGTATCTGCATTCATACATTGAGAGCAGTTGAGACTACAGCATGTCACTTTGCTTATATGAATGGGTGCTGAGTCCAACATGAGCAGGGATGCAAGGAGAGAAGTGCTGGATAGCTGCTGGGGGCTGGCACAGCCTGGCTTGAAGGAGGCACATCCTGAACAGATCTGAGTAAGGTTTGTGTTCACACTGGAACAGGATGAAACAAGCCATCACTGCAGTCGGCCGTGCACGTAAGTTTGAAAATATCCTTGCTCTGTTTAAAAATGGGATTTTAAAAATATACAGAGATTGTAATAGAAACAAAGTTTTCTCATTCATGAAAACATTGGGTTTCAATGAATCCATGACCTGTTAAATTAGGACACTGATATGTGTATCAGCCTTCAGTCCCTCATGAAATCTCAGTTGTTTCTGCTTCTAAAAGGCAACCCTGATGCTTTGGAATACTTGTGGCAAACAATCCCTGTAACAGATGCACTACAGAAATTGTAATGTCATATAGAGCTCACTGTGCAATATTGAGTCAATACACTGTACACCTTTGATCAAAAGATATTAATGTTTAGATAGTATTTATTGGTAAGATATTTGTTTCAAACATACTGCATTGTGTTGATACTTACGAATGGCCTAAATACAATAAATTGTATTTTGCATATTGAGAGCATGTTCTTGGTCATTTTTCTCTGTTCAGTACTTGCAATGGTAATGACTGCTTCTGTTTTTTTGGCATTTACTTGTTGCACCTTATAGCCTCTTAGGTCATTTGCCCTGCAAAACTCTAGGGCAATATCCAGATGTACCGGAAAATTTCTTCTGCAATATCTTCCAGTGATACCCACAGAGCCAGAACTGCAAGAGCAGCCCTTGGAGACAGTCAAGCCTGAGCTCCTTCTGCCTCCAGAAGGTTGGGATTCAGGTTGTGTTTTCCTTCTTAGAAGGCTCATAGCTGACACGTGATGTTTTCTTTCCAGAAATGAGACAAGAATGCGCTGGAAAATGCAGAGTATGTGTTTTGCAAGAGCCCGGGACTGTCCTCACATTGCAGTATGACACAGTGAGCACAGGGCAAGGACATGCCGCTGAGGGCCTGGCTGTCACTGCTGGGGTAAATCCTGCGTGCAGACTGTGCTGAGATGCAGCAGCGAAGCTCTCTGCTTTGGCAGCGGAGCAGAGTCGTGCTGGGACTCAGCTGTCCCTACCTTCCATGTAGGTTTTGCAGTCAGCGTGCAGGTTGCTTGTGGAAGTGCTCAAAAAAAAAGCATCTCAATTTAGGCTTGTTTCATTTCCTTTCCTTGGAAGAGCTGGGGAAGTGCTGAACCAGCCTATCGCAATGACACCAGTGCCCACACACTGCCACTCACAGCAGCGATGCAGGCACCGGGTCTTGCACGGCTGTCCCTGCAGGGAGAAGGCCCGGGGTCTCATATTTGAGGGCCACCGCCTCCAAGTGCGAGTGCGAGGGAGCGGCAGTCACTGTCAGGCGGCCTCCTCTTGCTGAACAAATGCCGTATAAACAGGAAGGGTGGAAGAGGAAATTGCCGGACCGATGGCAGCCTCTCCCTCTGGTCCCCTGCCCTGAGGAATGCAATAGGAAATTCCTGCTCCAGGATTAACAATCGTAGGGAAAACCCGAGTTTAAAAAGCAAAAAGCCCTGCCTTTTTTTTTTAAAAAAGCAAAAGCTGTGCTGCCTTCCAGTTGCAGCTCCAGCACATAAACACAGACCATATTTCCCTGGTTGAAAGCAAAACAAAAAGCACCAAATATGGGGATGCAAAATGAAGAGTTTGCCTTAGTGGTGGCTCTGAGATCAGGCCGCTCTCGATAGCGATCTGAGAAACTACAACAGGATTGAGTCCAGCTCTATTTTTAGTTTCACTAACGGGGCTCAGCGGGGATGGCTGCGTGAGAACGCACAACTCATCCGTAGCGTTGCAGAGCTGTGCGGCAGTGCAGCCGTCCCGCACGGGCACTCAGGGCCTTGAGAACTGTTACTGAGCAGCAACACCTCGGGCTGCTTTTGTTCTCTGCCCTTTCATCAGCTGTAGCGAAGCGTCCCAGTCCCACGTCCCAAGCGCCGTCCGTTTGCCTGCCGCAATCCGGCTGCATCTCTTCGACGGACACAAACAGCGCCCGTTCCACGGCCCCGCAGCCTGGAGCCCTTCGGGAGCGACCAGCAGGCCGGGGACGCCGCCGGGGAAAGCGTGAAGCCACCCCACAGCCGGCACCGCGTGCACCGCCGCGCGACAAAGG
>NW_024884789.1:10982278-10982564 GCF_019232065.1 Centrocercus urophasianus | reverse complement strand
CCGCGCCGGGTTACATGGCGGCGGCTGCGGCGGCGGCGACTGCGGCGAGGCGGGCGGGCGCCGGGCGGGAGCCGGTGGCGGGGCCGCGGGGCCCGGCCGCGTGAGCAGCGCAGCGCCTGATGAGCCGGGGGAGGCCCGTGAGTGCGGCGGGGGTTCGGGGGAAGGCGGGGTAGGGCGCAGGGCTCGCGGCCGCCCGCGCGGCCCGGCCCTCCGCACAAAGGCGCTTTGTTCCCTCCCGCCGCGGCGCCCCCTGCCCGGCCCGCTCCGCTTCTCTCGCCCGGCACGG